>NW_007727121.1:256202-357208 GCF_000696425.1 Galeopterus variegatus | reverse complement strand
GGTGCGGGCGCAACACCGAGGGTTGCGATCCCGTTGCCGGTCCCGGTCCAGTACGGGCGCAACACTGAGGGTTGCGGTCCGTTGCTGGACACGAAAAAAGACAAAAAGGAAAAAAAAAAAAAAGAATATCATTATGTTTATAATTTAGCTGAGTAAAACTCAACCTCATGTTCTTTGCTGATTGCTATGTTAATGCATTTTATAATTCTTCTGGCTACAAGTAAATGCAAATTACATTCTCAAAGTAAGAGTTTCTGCTACATTCTTAAACTGTTTGGAACACAGCTGTCATAAATTAATCACTCAGACTTTAAAAATAAAATATAGAGCACTGCAGGGGCCTTGCAGGTCCCACCAAACCACCACACAGGCCACCAAGGTGAGTGTGCAGGAACCATATTGCACACTGACTGAACAGGAGCCAAGGCAGCCCACCACACATTCAATTGCATTGATAAGAGGCACCAGCAGAACCTACAGACAGAGGAGGAAGTCTTCCCCCTCATAAGCCACTCCAGAGTGACAGAAGAACTAAGTGTTCTATCAGATGACCAAACATAAGCATAAAAATACTAGAACTACAAATAAACAAGAAGACATGACACAACCAAAGGAATATGGTAATTCTCAAGTACCAAACCCCATAGAAGAAGAAACCCTCGAGATGTCTGTAAAGGAATTCCAAGCACTGATTTTAAGAAAACTCCAAGAAATAAGAAAAGAATCAACTAGATAACACAATGAAACAAGAAAAAAAAATCTAGGATATGAAGGAGGAAATTTACAAAGAGATTAGTAACAAAAAAGAATGTAACAGAATTCCTAAAAATGAAGGATTCCCTCAATGAAGTAAAACACAGAACAGAAAGCTTGAGCAGCAGGCTATAACAAGCAAAAGAAAGAATCTCAGAACTTGAAGATCATCTTTTTGAAATAACCCAGGCAGACAAGAAAAAGGAAAAAAGAATTTTAAAAAGTGAAGAAAATTTAAAAGAGCTAGCAGACAACCTCAAGCACACAAACATCCGAATCATGGGTATTCCAGGAGGGGAGGAAAAAGGAAAAATAATTGAAAACTTATTCAAGGAAGTAATAATAGAAAACTTCCCAGGTATAGGGAGGGATGCAGACCTACAGATCCTAGTGTTGAGTATGCATAAAGCAAATGTACTTCACAGGGCCTTGTTTTCCAAAGCCTTGCAGTTTCAAATATTGATCTTACAAAGGACAGGAAATTTTCCCCAGGCTATAGTCTCTGTTGTAAGATAAAGAATTGTAACACAGCAAAGTTCCTGGCTCGAAGACAGACAGGCTATTGACTGATATGTAAAGATACTGGGAAATTGTTGTAAGAAGAGAATGTTTGCTAAGATCAAGCTTTTGTTGGTGGATCAACTTAACTTCTTGAAAATTGCATTATGGAATGTCACCTTGCCTTTCTTACTGAATGTTACCAGCTTCTATTATTAAACTTGTTAAACTGTACTTAGCAAAAACCCCACCTATGTTCTCTTCCTGTAACTTCCTGGTCTGGAGAATAAATGTGGGATGAGAACCCCAATTCATGGTTAATTTCCCAAATGGAAGGAATGCCTCTATCTTGAGGGTTCTGGGAGATTAATCCCTTTTTGGGGCTTCTCACTGCTCAGAAGAGATGGGCTTTGAGTAATCTTTGGTGGCTCTGTCACCCAGGGAAAAAGGGGTAACAAATCCGTGGGAGGCAAAGCAACAAATGGTGACCCCAATGTGATGAATTCTGGGTCCACGGATCAGAGACCGACCTGCCAAGCCTTGGAAAGGAAAAGAAAGAGGATGTCCACCACTCATCCCGACAACAGGGAGGCCCTGACAAAAGGGGGGAAAAGAGGACATCCGCCACTCATCCTGACAAAAGGGAGACCCCGACAAAAGGGGGAAAAGAAAGAGGACGTCCGCCACTCATCCTGACAAAAGGGAGACCCCGACAAAAGGGGGGAAAGAAAGAGGACGTACGCCACTCATCCAGACAAAAGGGAGGCCCTGACAAAAGGGGGAAAAGAAAGAGGACGTCCACCACTCATCCAGACAAAAGGGAGGCCCTGACAAAAGGGGGAAAAGAAAGAGGATGCCCGGATAAAGGAAAAGGATGTCTACTCATCCCATCAAGAGGGAAATCTTGGTAAGGGGGACTCANGGACGTCCGCCACTCATCCTGACAAAAGGGAGACCCCGACAAAAGGGGGAAAAGAAAGAGGACGTCCGCCACTCATCCTGACAAAAGGGAGGCCCTGACAAAAGGGGGAAAAGAAAGAGGACGTCCACCACTCATCCAGACAAAAAGGAGGCCCTGACAAAAGGGGGAAAAGAAAGAGGATGTCCACCACTCATCCCGACAAAAGGGAGGCCCTGACAAAAGAGGGAAAAGAAAGAGGATGCCCAGATAAAGGAAAAGGATGTCTACTCATCCCATCAAGAGGGAAATCTTGGTAAGGGGGACTCACCCCAGTAAAGGGAATCACAGAGGTGGCTTTTGATTTAGCGATTGCACACCTGCTGCATTGTCTTGCTAGGGCTTTGCCTGGAAGTTTTGCTTTCTTACTCTCAATTTTCTATCTACTTTTGCAATTATGGGTAGTTCACTGTCTAAGAGGGAAGTTCAACATAGTTCAGTACTCCTATGTCTCCTTAAGGCTGTAGGTTATAAAGTAACTAACCATCATCTAAATAAATTATTATTGATTATAGTGGTTTGGAAATTTTGTTGAATTGCTTTAAAAATTATTCAGAACCTTAACAAAAGGAAAAAACATGTTTATGCCATTAAAGAGGACGAAGAACAATCCTTGCCTCCTCCTCCTTCTCTCCCCCTATTCCATCTTTGGAGGCAAACAATTCATTTATTCCCATGATGGAGTCTTGTCTTCAAGAAGGATATAACATGGCAGTTGATATAACAGAAAATGGCTTACATAGTACTTTTACTAAGGAATACTTAGAATCAATTGCTAATGGGTATAATATGACCCCTTGGGATTGGAAAACACTTGGAAAAACTGTTTGAACTCCTGCTCAATATACTGTATGGCTACAAGAATATCAGTAAGCCTTACATGCTATTTCACTTAAAAATTTACAAGGTGAGGTTCAAATTAGTATGGACATATTACTTGAGCAAACAACTCATGCAGCCATAAAGGCTTGGAACAAAATTCCTGAAACAAAATCTAAATTTCAACCTCTTGCCTCCCCTGATGCATTTTGGATACAAAGATTAGATAAGACTCAGCCACTGTTGACATTATCTGTTGAACAAAAATTAATTACAGATTCGGGGGCTGATGTTACCATAATTGCTAAAAAGGACTGGACTCCATTATGGAAAGTAACTTCTTCACCAGTTACACTGAATGGATTAGGCGGGTTCAAAATCCCTTATCAAAGTAAAAATCCTTTGTTGTGTACTGGCCCTGAGGGACAAACTGCCTCCATTATTCCTTATGTTCCAGATCTCCCTCAAATTCTATGGGGCCGAGACCTCCCTGCTCAATGGGATATTTATATTGGCAAATCTCCTTCAAAATTTATCATGATGGCCATGGCCACTGTCCCACCAGTTAAACTACAATGGACACCTGGTCCTCCAGTTTGGGTGGAACAGTGGCCTCTTAAAGGGGAGAAATTAAATCAACCTACTTTACTTCTTAAACAACAGTTACAAATGGGACATTTAGAGCCATCGCATAGTCCCTGGAATACTCCCACTAAATCTTTTGCTACTGTTAGACAGGGACCCACTGAGCCTTATATAGATTTTATTAATCATCTTCAAGATGCTATAACTAGACAAATTGACAATGCTCATGACAATCCGGAACTGCTATCACAAGTTTATTTACATTTAATCAAACAAGTTAATAATGCTGGTTTACAAGTAGCTCCAGATAAAATTTTTAAAAAGTAGCATTGGAAATACCTTGGTTTTTTAATCACTCAGAGAAATCTACGGCCACAAAGTATATCTTTCCATATTCAGGAGGCTTTTACTCTAAATGACTTACAAAAATTACTTGGCCACATTAACTGGCTCCACCCTTCTATGGGTGTTCCAACTTATCAATTACAACATTTGTTTAATACCTTGAAAGGAGACTCTAATCTGTCCTCCCCTCATTTCTTATCTGAAGAAGCAAAATTAAAATTAAAACAGATTGAATCCTTTTTACATTCCAGACAATTAACACATATTGTTAAATCTCAAGTCATTCATTTCATTATTTTAAACACCCCTTCATTTCATTATTTTAAACACCCATTAACACATATTGTTAAATCTCAAGTCATTCATTTCATTATTTTAAACACCCCACGTAGTCCCACCACAGGTTTGCTTTGCCAAATTCTTCCTCAAATAGGAGTCATTGAATGGATTTTTTTACCCCATCAACAAAAAAAGAAATTATATTCTAAATTAGAACAATGTATTCAGCTACTCACTAGGGGAAAACACTGTTGTCAAGTACTTACTGGGTATGATCCTGATATTATTAATCCTGGTCTTCCTGGCCCTTTATCAATTGGAAATGATATGGCTGATCACTTTGTTATGTATAGTAATGTTTTACAGAAAGCTATTGAGTCTCATCAGTTTTTTCATCAGGGTGCATGAGCTTTGACTAACATGCATCAGATCTCTTACAGGCAAGCTCAAGATATTGTTCATGCTTGTCGTAATTGTCAGAGGTTTTCTAAATCTAATTTCCCTGGAGGAGTTAATCCCCATGCAATAAAAGGTAATGAAATTTGTCAAATGGAAGTCACTCATTATTCCTCTTTCAGACGTCTTAAATATTTACATGTTACTGTTGATACTTACTCTGGTCTTATTCATGCCACTGCCCAAACAGGAGAAACTGATAAACATGTTAAAAAACATTGTCTTTCTGCCTTTGCTGCCATGGGGATTCCAAATCAAATTAAAACAGATAATGGACCGGCATGTACCTCCAAAGTCTTTCAAGTATTCTGTGACAACTGGAACATTAAATATGTCACAGGAATCCAATTTTACCCCACTGGCCAGGCATTTGTTGAAAGAGATAATGGCCTTCTTAAATCTCAAATAAGTAAACAAAGGAGGGGTAATACAGACATAGGACTGGCCCCTCATGAACATGTCTTTAAAGCTCTGTTTACACTAAATTTTTTAAACAGCAATTCCCAAAAATTAATTGCCACAGAACAACACTTTATACCTCCTAAAAAGAGACCTAGACCCTTGGTTTTATTCTGCCACCTGCCGATGGGACCACAATGGTTGGTACCTATGGAATTGTTAACATGTGGGAGAGGGTATGCATCTGTTCTCTCACCCACAGGCCTGCTATGGATTCCTGCTAAGGCTGTGAAACCTTATATGGAACCCCAAACCAGATAAGGAATTGAATCTGATCCTAAAATCTCAATGCCTCGCCATCACACCTCAATCCATCTCACCAGGGATGGTACACATCAGACCACCAGTGATGATGGTGCCAACAACCCCCTCCACTCTGACCTACATCAGACCACCAGTAATGACAATGATGACAACAAGCTCCAAATTGACCTGGGGTAAATTTAAAAACTTCAACAATCAAATAACTTTCAATAGCTCAGCCCTTAAGCTCAGTAACTCATTTGAGAAACCAAAACTAAACTAAAATCTACCTGTTTAACTAGATGGTCTCAAATTTTCTGGCATCCAGTTGGTTATCTTAAACAGACTTCTAAATTCTTTTCTAAGCTCATTTATGTATTTCTTTACAAAATCCTCTGGTAAAGTTCTATGCCATTTTTCAAAAAAGGAAAACTTTCTCTGCATCTTCTTGAAAAGGCTTGCACACTTTGCTTTACAATGTAAATTCATTACCTTGCTTTCTTTAAAACAGGGTGAGGCCTCACCAATGTCTTTTAAAAAAAACACAGTCTAAACCTGACTGTCCTTTTTACTAGTGATCTTTTTTACATCTTGAAAAAAACCTATAAGATCCTTGTTTGTTCTTGTTGTTTATGTCTGCATATATGCGTGTGTTATGTTATGTCTATATGTACATGTCTGTATGTGTAATTGCGTTGTCTGCAAGGTACCAAATTGGCTTATAATTAATGCACACTCATTAAATAAATAAGAATACTTTTCAAGTTCACGTGACTTAAATTTTCTAATGTTTTGATAAATGTATTTTCAAAATTTGATTTAAACCTTTTACCTAAATTTGTCTCTAGGTCAGTATGTCTCCTTGTTATCTCAGCTCTGCCTCCTGGCCATGCTGAGAGAAACAATATCTTTTAGACATTATCTTGTGAATACCACCCTGTGTTTTAAGCTCCACATGGTCCTAAATACCACGTGGAAACCTGGGACCCAAGATGGCTAGTAAAAAAGGACCTATGCCCATTATCTCATAGGCCCTAGTTAACATTAACTGATAAGGGTTTAGATCTAATACACCAAGTTTTTGGCTGGGAAACCATAAATATGTATTTGGTAACAACAGCTAAAACTCAAACTGGACTTTGTATAATTCGCTCTGATAAATGGACACCTATTTACTAACCTGAATGTATAAATGTTTTTATCAGCACACATCATTGCCTGGGTTTACTAATCAAACAGGATTACTAGAGGTCTTTTCACTTGACTGCTCTTAATACAAAATTGTAAAAGGTTTTCTTTGTCCCTTAGATAACTGCTTTAAGAAACTTATTTCATGATAATTTCTTGTGCTCTCTGCCTTTGAAACCCTTTGTCATTTTGGTTTTATTTTTGTAATAATTTGTCATTTTATTCAACTAAGTGTTTTAAGCCTTTTGTTATTTGACAAAGCTTTCTGAAGATAAATTCAGAAAGCTCAATTTTTGGTTTAAACTAACTTTAAGGAGTTCCAAGGGCCCTGGACCTTCTCAAAGGATATATAAAAAATGTATCAAAACTAATTGGCTTATTTAATAAATTAGACTGTATGGGAAAGCATTATCAGTACTGAAGGTGTTATGGATATGTGTTCCAAAATCTTGTAAGGTTCATGAAAATCTGGGTCTTGATATAAATGCTACTGGTCATAATCTTGGCTCAATTATAATTTTGAAATGTTATATCTTCAAATATTTCATGATAAAACTCTGATAGGTACAGTTTCCTGACAAACTTTGAGTTCATAGCTTTAAACTAAAGTTCCAAAATTCTAATGAAGAAACTGATGGGTTTATAAATTTGTTCACAAAGGTCAAAACAACAAAAGTTAATTAGTGAACTGATTAAAAAGAATTATGGGTTTTTACAATTTCCTTCTTTTGAAACACTGCTGGTTCTCTTAATGTTTGGTTTTCCCAATTTAAAAAAAAAAAAAACTCTCTCTCAAGCTATCTATAACTAACAACAGTTTGGTAAAATATCATTTAAACAAAGATAAAAGTATTTGTTTTCTCCCTATTTGATCCCCCCCAAATTTAATAACTTTAAGTATCTTTATGATTATTATGACAATGTGGCTATTTTTATAAATTCAATGAAAATTAACTCTCTCTCTTTATAATAGGATATAATTTAAAACTTTGGATATAAGATAACATGTCTGACTTCCAAGTTGCTGACCCCTCTTTCATGTTGCCCTAATTTGGCCTAACTGCTGCTTCATCTTGCTGTTCATCTTTCTCCCCAATGTGGGACAAAACACAACCTGGGAATGAGCTTTCCTAGCACCAAGGGATTTATTCAAAGAAAAGTAAGACCTTCTCAATCAAGATATTGATCATCAATGCTTTTATGAGGAATGCCTTGATCATAAAGGGGAAAATAACATCTTCTCTATGAAAGCAGTTCTCTAAATTTTCCTGGCCTTAAAGAGGATGTTTGTAACTTGGATGAGACATCCTGTTCCTGAACAAAAGACTTGTAATTGATCAAAAATTTTACAAAAGACTAGAAGCTTTGGAAGCAGTAATGTCCTGGACAGGGAACATTAACAAACTCTCTGGACTCAGAATCAACTATTATACAGAGCAGAATCCCATTCTGGAGTTTCAACAATTGGTAATTACACCTAATTCACAGAATGATGCCGATGCAACTGCTCTGAGAGACAATGACATCATCAGTCCTCACCTGAAGTAAATTAAAAGGACTTGCCATGCTAAATGATACTAACTTTGCTTTAACAAAATGCTTTTGTCTTAACTGTGAAAACCTGATCGATAGTTTTTGCTTTTTCTTTTAAATGAATAAAACGGGGGGAGATGTGGAGGATGCATAAAGCAAATGTACTTCACAGGCCCTGGCTTTCCAAAGCCTTGCAGTTTCAAATATTGACCTTACAAAGGACAGGAAATTTTCCCCAGGCTATAGTCTCTGTTTTAAGATAAAGAATTGTAACACAGCAAAGTTTCTGTCTTGAAGACAGACAGGCTATTGACTGATAGGTAAAGATACTGGGAAATTGTTGTAAGAAGAGAATGTTTGCTAAGATCAAGCTTTTGTTGGTGGATCAACTTAACTTCTTGAAAATTGCATTATGGAATGTCACCTTGCCTTTCTTACTGAATGTTACCAGCTTCTATTGTTAAACTTGTTAAACTATACTTAGCAAAAACCCCACCTATGTTCTCTTCCTGTAACTTCCTGGTCTGGAGAATAAATGTGGGATGAGAACCCCAATTCGTGGTTAATTTCCCAAATGGAAGGAATGCCTCTATCTTGAGGGTTCTGGGAGATTAATCCCTTTTTGGGGCTTCTCACTGCTCAGAAGAGATGGGCTTTGAGTAATCTTTGGCAGCTCTGTCACCCAGAGGAAAAGGGGTAACAAATCTGTGGGAGGCAAAGCAACATCCAAGAAGCCCAAAGATCCCCGCACAGATTCAAACCAGGAAGATCCTCTCCAAGACACGTGATAGTCAAACTGTCAAAACTCAAAGACAAAGTGAGAATTCTAAAAGCAGGAAGAGAAAAGCACCAAGTAACCTATAAGGGAGCCCCATCAGACTAATGGCAGACTTCTCAACTGAAGTGTTACAGGCCACAACAAAATGGGATGGTATATTAAAAAGACTAAAAGAAAAATATTGCTAGCCAAGAATCCTATATATAGCACAGTTATCCTTCTGAAATGAGGGAGAAATAGTGTATTTTCCTGACAAACAAAAATTATGGACATTCACTACCACATGACCAGCCCTGCAAGAAATACTCAAAGGAGTCCTGCATCCAGATTTGGAAAAATAATAATTAATATCACAGATTCACAAGAAAGAGGAAAATCCACCATTAAAACCAAAACACAAATGTGAAAGAGAAAGAAGCAAATCATACCACCTCAAAAATCCAACTCACATTGAAGATGAAAAATAAAAGGGGAAGAAAGGGACAAATGATGGTTAAAACATCTAAACAAAAAGCAATATAACAAGAGTAAAGCAATACTTATTAATAACAACCCTAAATGTGAATGGATTAAACTCTCTATTCAAAAGATGCAGACTGACTGGATGGATTAAAAAGGTAGACCCAACTATATGATGTCTTCAAGAGACCATAACATGTGTGTCACTTATAAAAACACACACAGAGTAAAAGTAAAGGGATGGAAAAAGACATACCATACAAACAGAAACCAAAAACAAGCAGGGGTAGCTATTTTTATATTGTATAAAATAGACTTCAAACCAAAAACCATAAAAAGAGACAAAGAAAGCCATTATATAATAAGAAAGGATGTATCCATCTAGAGGACATAACAATCATAAACACGTATGCACCAAACAGTGGAGCACCTAGATATGTAAAGCAAACACTCTTAGACCTAAAAAATAGAGATAGACCCAAATACAATTATAGTGGGTGACCTGAACACCCCTCTCTTAGTGTTAGACAGATCATTCAGGCAACATATCAACAAAGAAACACAGGATTTAAACTACACCTTTGACCAACTGGATCTGGGAGACATCTACAGAATGTTTCATCCAGCAACTAGAGAATGTACATTCTTCTCATCAGCACATGGAACATTCTCCAGGATAGATGATATACTAGGGCACAAATAAAGTCTTAGCAAATTTTAAAAAATTGAAATCATTCCAAGTATCTTTTCAGACCACAATGGATTAAAACTGGAAATCAATAACAAGAAAATTTCTGGAAACTACTCAAGTGCATGGAAACTGAACAACAGACTCCTGAACGACCTATGGGTACAAGAAGAAGTTAAAAAGGAAATAAAAAAAATTTCTTGAAACTAATGAAAATACAAAAACCTTTGGAATACTGCAAAGGCAGCACTAAGAGGGAAGTTGATTGCAATAAACACTTACATCAAAATAATGGAAAGATTTCAAATAAAACACCTCAGAGAACTAGAAAGCATCAACAGTCCAATCCCAAAAGTACTAGATGGAAAGAAAAAGTCAAGATCAGGGCAGAACTAAATGAAACAGAGACCCAAAAAACAATACAAAAGATCAATGAGACAAAAAGTTGGTTTTTTGAGAAGATAAATAAAGTAAACAAAGCATTAGATAGGTTAACAGAAAAAAAAAGAGTGATGACCCAAATAACAAAAATCAGACATAAAAAGGGACACATTACAATGGATACCACAGAAATATGAAGAATCATTAGAGATTATTATAAACAATTGCATACCAATAGATATGAAAACCTGGAAGAAATTGAAAAAATTCTGGACACATACAAACTACCCAGACTGAACCAAGATAAAATAGAGAACCTGAACAGACTAACAAGTAATGAGATTGAAGCAGTAATGAGAAATATTCCAACAAAGAAAAGCCCAGGTCTGGATGGCTTTACAGCTTAATTCTATTAAACCTTTAAAGAGGAATTAATACCAGTTCTCTTCAAACTTCTCCAAAAAATTGAAAAAGAAGCCATTCTCCCAAATTCATTCTATGAGGCCAGCATCACCCTGATACCAAAACCAGACAAAGGTACAAAAAATAAATAAATAAAGAAAAGAAAACCTAAGGCCAAATCCTCAATGAACACAGATGCAAAAATCCTCTACAAAATACTAGCAATCAGATTACAGCAACACATCAAAAATTACACCATGATCAAGTGGGATTCAGCCAAGGGATACAATGTTGGTTCAACATACACAAGTCAATAAATGTGATACAACACATCAATAAAACCAACAACAAAAACCATATGATTATTTCAATTGATGCAGAAAAGGCATTTGACAAAATTCAACATCCCTTCTTGATAAAGACTCTCAGCAAAATAGGTATAGAAGGAAATTATCTTGATACAATAAAAAGCCATTTATGACAAACCAATTACCAATATCATCCTGAATGGATGAGACAAGGATGCCCACTCTCACCACTCCTATTTAACACAGTGTTGGAAGTACTAGCCAGAGCAATCAGGCAAGAGAAATAAATAAAGGGCATCAAGACTGGAGAGGATGAGGTCAAACTGTTCTTGTTTGCTGATGACATGATCTTATATATAGAAAAACCTACAGACTCTACCAAAAAACTCTTACATTAACAATTTCAGTAATGTTGTAGGGTACAAAATCAACATCCAATAATCAATAGTGTTTTTATAATCCAATAACAAACTAGGGGAAAATGAAATCAAGAAAGCAAGCCCATTTACCATAGCCACCAAAAAAATAAAATACCTAGGTATCAATTTAACCAAGGCAGTGAAAAATCTCTACAATGAGAGCTACAAAACACTACTGAAAGAAATTGAAGAAGACACAAAAAGGTGGAAAGACATACCATGCTCTTGGATAGGAAGGATTAACATCATGAAAATGTCCATTCTACCCACAGCAACTGCAGATTCAATGCAATCCCCATCAAAATACCAATGACATTCTTCACAGAAATAGAAAAGGCAATCCAAACATTCATATGAAGCAACAAAAGACCCTGAATAGCCAAAGCAATCCTAAGCAAAAAAAAATAAAGCCAGAGTCATAACACTACCCAACCCCAAATTATATTGCAAAGCTATTGTAACCTAAACAGCATGGTACTGGATAAAAATAGGCACTTGGATCAATGGAACAGAACAGAAAATCTGGAAATTAACCCACATACTTAGTCAACTGATCTTTGACAAAGGAAGCAAGAACATACACTGGGTAAAAGACTGCCTCTTCAATAAGTGGTGCTGGGAAAATTGGACTTCTATATGTAGAAAATGAAACTAGATACGTACTTCTCACCATATACCAAAATCAACTCAAAATGGATTAAAGACTTAAATATAAGACCAAACCATAAAATTACTAAAAGGAAATATAGGGAAGACACTTTAGGAAGTAGGACTGGGCAAAGACTTTATGAGTAAGACCCGAAAAGTACAAGCAACAAAAGAAAAAAAATAAACAACCGGGATTATATCAAACTAAAAAGCTTCTGCACAGCAAAAGAAACAATCAACAGAGCTAAAAGATAACCTGTGTAATAAGAGAAAATATTCTCAAACTATACATCTGACAAGGGATTAATATCTAGAATATATAAGGAACTCAAACAACTTCACAGTGAAAAAACAAACAATCCAATTAAAAAATGAGCAAAGGAGCTGAACAGACATTTCTCAAAGGAAGACGCACAAATGGCTAACATGTACATGAAAAAATGCTCAATATCACTAATCACCAGGGAAATCAACCAGGAGACCAATGAAATAATTCAGACTGTGAGGTTAATTTAACATGAAAACAAGTTCTAAGCAACTCCATATTCAGGTACTGTGTTAGACTGAGAGGAACAAAGATGTATAAAAGGTTCAAGGAAGTCTTCTGAGAGAGGTGATGTTTGAGCCAAGCTAAAAAGGATGAGAAAAAGTCAGGCAAGAGAAAAAAGATGTGAAGTTATCTAAGTACATGGAACAACTTCAGCAAAGTGAAGGCTGTAAACATGTGCTGGGTGCCAACGTCCGGGCAGGTACGATCCATTCAGTATTACCAGTGCACAGTGTGTTGCAGGGACTGAGGAGCTAAATCTGGAGAGACAGGAAGGGGCCAGGGCTGGTGGGCCTCTTGACTGACAGGCAGGAGCAATGAGGAAGAACGAGAGTGAAATCCTAAGACACTTTCTTTGAAAACTCATTCCTCTTCAGATGCCTCGACTGAACTTTGCAGGCTCTCCTCCTATCTCTCTCAGCAATCTTCTCAATATTCTTCCCTGGCTCTGTGTCCTCTGAAATGTAGAAAGCCTATCCTTGACCTTTTTCTGTCCTGCCTCCACAATCTTTCAGGATGCTGTCGTCTATTACTGTACATAAACTAGAACTACAACTGTCACCTATATGCAAGTAATTCACACATTTTAATCCTCATCCCTAACCTCTGCGGCGTTCTAGCCCTACATACCTTCCTCTTGCTCTGCACGGGGAGGTCTTACCATCCTCCAGCCTCTTCATTCTTGGGTATTTGTTTCACCTCTATTAATTTGACGATCAACTTTCTATTCAATAGAGTTATTTGGAGTTATGGTTGCTACCACAGCCTCTAAGAGGCTTGCCCCCTTTGTCATTCCACACAGCCCAGCCACCATGGCCTTTCTAAAATGAAAATCAGATCATATTATCTCTCTGCAATGCTTCTTCTAACTATTTAATATGGTTTATAAGGGTCCAAATAGATTAGTTCCCAGTTACCTCTCTTGCCTCAACTTGTACCACTGTTCTCCTAAAACTGTATGATCCAGCTATACTTCTTTCAGTTCTTCAAATTCCATGCTCCATTCAACCGTGCTGTTCTTTTTGCCTGAAATGGTCTTCCCTCTCATATCTAACAAACTGATTTCCAACTTCCAGGTTGATGTCCCTTAGGTGGATATACATTTTCATGCCTCTGTGTTTTTCCTCAAGCTGTTCCCTCAGCCTAGAATATCCTTCTTCCCAACCTTCTTCTTCTTTAAATCTGTCTCATTCTTTTAAAGGCCCAATTCAAACACTACCTCTTTTGTAAAATATTTTTTTATCCTCTAAGTTAAAATGAACCCGTTTTCTGGGCTGGCCCGGTGGCGCACTCGGTAGAGTGCAGCGCTTGGGAGCATGGTGGCACTCCCACTGAGGGTTCGGATCCCATATAGAGACCGGTCCGCTCACTGGTTGAGCGTGGTGCGGGAGCGACACCGAGGGTTGCGATCCCGTTACCGGTCACAAAAAAAGACAAAAAGGAAAATAAATAAATAAATAAAATGAACCTGTTTCCTTCACTATTGTATAATAAAAGTGAATACTCGTATTTTTTCATTGATCATTATTTCAAATATTACTTATTCATTTGACAAGCATTCATTAAGTACAAGTATGTGTTAGGTATTATTCTAACCTCTGGAAACACAGCAGTAAACAAACTTGTTGTTTGCAACTTGTTTTAACTTCTTGTTTATAGATCTGTCACCTCCAATATATGGCAAATCCCACAAGGCACAAACCCTGTTAAACTTGTTCAACCCGTAGGTGACTAACACAGTGACTGACAGTCATTTGATAAATGTATGTTCAGTGAATCATTATCTAGATGATCTAGTCATTAAAATACAAGTAAATGCAACTGTAGGGAAAGGAGAGGTCTTAGAAGATGTCTTAATTCAGTCCCTTTGTGATACACATGAGAACCTGAGATATCAGAGATCAAGTGACTTACTCAGGATCACACAATGATTAAAAGGCAGAACTAGGACTAGAATCTCTGATTTCTTTTCATTACTGTTATAAAATAAGGAACAAAAAGTATGGTAGAACCAGCTGCACTGAGTTCCCCTTAACAACTCTTCTAATAGGTTGATATGTATGTGTTCATAACTGTAAAGTGACTCAGTTTTACCTCCAGATCACTCCATTTGTCCCTGCTGCTGCTTTTAGAGGTCTGGGATCATGTGAATGGGGATGAAGCTAAGTACACAGTTGGTCTATGTACTTATGCCTGTTTACCTTCTCCCAGGAAGAGGGCTTTGGGGTAGATGTATATTGAACACATATAAAGAATGAACAGCATTCACGGAAAATTTTCTGAAGCCCCCAAGAACTTGGAAGGATCTGGTGGAGAATGGCAATGAATACTGTCTATGTCTGAACACAAACACATAAATGTATACTCTGTAAACACTAAAGCAATTGTTTCATGAGGGCTTCCCAGCCTTTTCTGGGAGAAATTTTTTCTGAATTCCACGAAAAAAGCAGAGAAGAGTACAGAGTGAAACAATTTGGTTGACCTTTTTTATCTGGTTTCTCATTTCTTTCGATTTAAACCTAAATGTCAAAGACCTTTGTTCTCAAGTATCTATCCAGCTGACTCCTAGATGGGAAGCCCAGTAGTAAATTATGAGACTATACCCAGTTTTCTTTATTGTACGGTGCTTTTATACCTGCCAATATACTTGATTAATGCAAATCAGAACCTTGAAATAGTCTTATTAAAGCTGGTCTGGGGCCGAGCCCGTGGCGCATTCGGGAGAGTGTGGTGCTGGGAGCGCAGGGGTGCTCCCGCCGCGGGTTCAGATCCTATATAGGGATGGCTGGTGCGCTCACAGCGCTCACTGGCTGAGCGCGGTGCGACTGGTCTCAAAAAGGAAAAAAAAAAAAAAAAAAAAAGCTGGTCTGATTATTCTTGATAGCAATCCTTTAGCAAAAAGCTTATTCCCTATGTAAGATATCAGGCTGCAAATTTAAATACAGACTATCATGAAAATGCCTGGAAAAAAAATCCAGTAACTCCATGCTTTGAGCTTAAGGACAAAGGAGAATAGCTTTGCTGTCAAAGGCACTAAATACTTTTGCCAGTTTGAAGATGATGATAAAATCTGCTGAAAAGAGAACTTCAGATATGATTCTGAGTTAAGAGACTTTGCCTACAAATATGAACATTCCATAGTAGTACCTCTTCTCATTTTCAATAATTCCACTGCCTTGTTTCAGGCACCCTATTCATTGTATATTACTTTGTATTCATTACTGTGAATCTAATAATGGGTGCTGTATTCCAACAGAACTGTTGCTGTGATGTGTTCTCTTGTTGGTCTTATACATAGTATCCAATTACAGCTACAAGGCAGAGAGCTGGCAAGCATGACAAAAGATGGAAGCTAAAATACGTCTTACTGTACTTTAAAAATGTGTAACTAACTGAAGGATCATCTACTGAGTAATTATGTTAATCAAAGGAGATAGGATCTGAGGATAATATTAACGCCATTTTGCTAAGAGGCCACAGTTACAAATTATTAATACAAAGGGGTGATTTAAATTGCTCATTCATGTATTGGTTTAAAGTAGACAAGCCACTAAATTAAAATGGATATTGAATGTGCAACTTAAATAACATTCTTGACATAAAAGTCTTAATATATTCTTTCTTAAGGTATATACATAAAACCCTAAATAATCATAATAAGTTAGAATAGTTGTAATCTTCCTATTATCTGTTAAGTGTGTGTGTATATACACAGTTCTAGGTTCTAAGAATTTCACAGCATCACCTATCATTTAACTGTAGTGTATATTATTCCAAAGTATTAAAATAAGAAAATATATTTGAAAAATGAAGCTATGAAATATGGCAAGTATATTTATTTACTACTACTTTTTTTTTTTTCTCATCCTTTTTGTGACCGGTAAGGGGATTGCAACCCCTGGCTCGGTGTCACCCGCACAGCGCTCAGCCAGTGAGCACACCGGCCATCCCTATATAGGATCCGAACCCGCGGCGGGAGTGCCGCTGTGCTCCTAGCGCCGTACTCTCCCGAGTGCACCACAGAATCGGCCCTATTTACTACTACTTTAATATAAGTTTGAAATAATGGTATGATTTCTCATAGAAAAATAGAGATATGGACATGTGTAAAGGCACTTTAAAAAAAAATCTTCAAGTGGGACAGCTAAAGACTTTCATGCTATGAAAATGGTTTGTAATGAATGGATTATAAAATAGGTACAGGGTGCTCATTATTAAATTTTATACTGTAGTCAATGTTCCACCAATAATAAAAATCATAATTTCCCTCAACAGGCTATAGTTATAAAAGCTGAAGGTGAAAATGTCTTTGTGAAGCTGGTGATCATGACCTATCTCCCAGTTTCCTGTCTTTCAGGTTAGAGTGAATTAGAACCTGGTCTCTGGCCTGCAAAGGTCCCCATGCTCTAAGGAGCACACTCCAGGCTGGATGAGACCAGCAGGTGCCTGAAGGCACAAGTTTCTATGACTGTCAGACCAACCCTTACAATGACAATAAAACCATATAAGGGACTCCAGAAGGGCAAAAATTTAAGCTAAATTGGATCAGAGGTTTAATTCTGACATGAATTAAATGTATGAAATGTCTGTAACGGTGCCTGGCACAAAGTAAACACTATCTAGTTACTGGGTATTGTTATGAACCAGTCTGAAAAAGTGGAATTCCAAGGAGTTCCTGCCATGGCCCTGACTGGAAGTGGATGGGAACCTGAACAGACCAGGTGCTCTCCCTTCCCTCCCCCAGAAATGCCTGTGTTTATAGACCACAAGCATGACACGGGCCCCTAGACCAGCCGACGCAGATGGCGGTACTTGAAACCAAGAGAACTAGTGTGCTGTGGAAAGATGACAGTGAAGAACTGTAGCTCTCAAACATTTTCCCCATTAGACGTACAGACCAAGAATAAACTTTACTTCAACACAGAGTAAAAATCATGTCTAAGTCTGCAATGCTGCAACAAACCTTTAAATATAATTTAAATCGTGAATTTAAATGAAGATGAAGTGTTATTTATCATAAAGCATGAATGCTCTAGTATTCGAAATAGACCAAAAAGATACCTATTAAAACTTTAAATCTTGGGCTGGCCCCGTGGCTCACTCAGGAGAGTGCAGCACTGGTAGCGTCGAGGCCGCGGGTTTGGATCCTATGTAGGGATGGCCGGTGCACTCACTGGCTGAGCGTGGTACAGACAACACCACACCGAGGGTTGCGATCCCCTTACCGGTCAAAAAACAAAAACCAAAAACCTTTAAATCTTATACCATGATGATGGCTCTCTCCCGCATAACCCACACCTGTGTAGCCCTTGTTCAGCCTGACTCTGGGGCACAGGCCAATCCCAATGCACCAGGCCTCTGTGGTTGCACCACCAAAGCTATTGGTCAGCTTTTCTATCTCCCAGGCCAGAGTCAGATCCTAAGTACAACCCCAGGCATAAGTCAGGGACTAGTCCTCAGTGTCGCCAACTCCAGGGAACATATCTCAAAGCCTTTCTTGCCAGGGTTGGGGTTAGTGAGTAGCAGTCTTCCCACTGCTCCCCCAAAGAAAGGCTGGGTAGAGACTCCAAAGCATAGTTCCTTCCCAAGAAATTTCATTATCTACCTCCTCACCAAATTCTTTTGTCCCTTTGTAATATTTTCAAATGGTGTGGGGGCACGGTATGTGAGGAGTGGTAAGGGTGGGGATCAAGAGTCATAGGACAGGTTTCTGCCCATTTCCTTTAAAGATCTCTACATGTGGATTGGATGGATATCTGATATCTATGCTATTATTAGCACCTAAAGCAAAAGAGAGTCAAAAGTTTCCCATTTTAACATCCCAATGTCCATATGTAGCCTGGCAGAGTCTAAAGTTAATATATTAACCCACCATCTGAGACTTTAGAATCCTGTAGCTCTAAGTTACCCCTCCATCTCCTCAGTTATATGTTATTATCTAGCATTTTAGTTATTTTTCTAACACCACAATTAGATGTTACAATTATTTTTTTAACCTGTGATTTTTCTTTTAAGCATCTTAAGCCTTATGATCATATAATTTACAAATCTGTGCCAATGGTGTATCGCCTCGACGTTAATTCTTCTGAGTTGGCGAAAGTACCATTACCAATCACACACATGCAGAATTCTATGGTCCTGCAGTCAGCCCTTTCTGCCGTCTTCTCAATGCCAGCAAAGATCAGTTTTTGTTCCAGGGATGTACTTCTTGGGATTCTCCAAATATTCCATCAGTGTCTCCTCTCCCCAGATAATGACTTTGTTCTTATTGGTGTCCATGGAAGAGAATCCAGGGGCCTGTCCTGTCTTCTGCCCTAATAGACCTGGAGATTTGGCCCAATCTTATGCCTGTTGCCTTCCTTTTCCATGGTGTGAAACTGGCCGTACTTCCCAACACAAATCTTCTTGCCTTTTGAACATCACGCATTTTTAATTCACTCTTTCATTGCACACATTATGAAGGTCTCTGCTTCAAAGCTGACATTCTGCTCTTAGATGATATAATTATTTTATACAGACCATATTTGTTTAGACTTAGCTAATGTTTATCAGTTTCTTTGCTCACTGTTCCTTCTCACATCTCACATCTTCCTTCTGAGATTATTTCCTTTTTCTGGAAATGCATGTTTACAAGTTCCTTTAGTGAGAGTCTGTGGTGATAAATTCAACTTTTATTTAAAATGTTTTTTTTTTATGTCTTTATTTTGCCCTTGTTCATAAAAGATTACACATTTTAGGTTGACAGATATTTTCTCTGAGAACTGTCTTCTGGTTTCCAATGTTGCTGTTGAGAAGTATGATGTTGATCTAATTGTTATTCTTTCATAGATAGTCTGCCTTTACTTTTTTTTTTTTTTTTTATCCTACTTGGTATATATTGTGCTTCCTATATCTTTGGATTCACGTGTTCTATCAGTTCTGAAAAAATTATTTCCCATCATCTCATTAAATATTGCCCCTCCTTCTCTCTGGGGCTCCAATTGGCTGTATTAAACTTCACTTATCATTTGTATTTAACTTCTCTTTAATATTGTCTGCCTTCTTGGCCTCTTTGCTACATTCTGGGTAATTTCTTCTTATACACACTCCAATTCACCAACTCTCACTTTGGTTTTACCGAAATGATTGTTTAATCCATCCATATTCACTGAGTTTTTACTTTCAATTTTATTTTTCCTTTCAGTAGGTTTTAATTGGTTGCTTTTCATATCTGTCTAGTCATGTGTCTCTTATGATTCTTTTTTTTTCTTTAAACATTTCATATAGAGTTCTTTAATATTCCGTAATTAATAATTCATATCTAAAATCCTTGGAGGCTAAATAAATCTGGTGTTTGTGTGACAACAGACTCTCACTTATACAGACTTATTCCATTATCTTTTTGGCAATCACTGATTGCGACATCATGTTTAGCTGAGGTTAATCTGTAAGAATCCTGGGGGTCTAAACTGGGCATATTTTCCTCCAGAAAGGATCTACATTTTTCTCAAGAGCCTGGGAAATCCTGACCTAGAGGCAGTTTGGCCCCCTAGACTACTCCAACTCACTGCAGAAGCCTAAGGCTTTACTTCCTCCCAGGCTCAAGGCTTAGGTTTCTGGCTGTGATGCTGATATCAGCATTTGCCTTCAGGGAAACCTGCCTTTAGATTCGTTTACATTCACATCTCCCCACTTTAATCACGTTTCAGCTCTTGAGTTTATTTGGTTTGTGTGGTTTTTGTTCCCTTTTGCCCTTAGAGATTTCCTTTAGCTCCCATGAAGCCAACAATGCATTAAAATGTATCTTTTATCCAGTGTCTAGGCTGCTTTGTTTGTTTTTTAATAGCAGGAGTGTCTAGTCTACCACGCTGCTGAAAATGTTAACAAGTCATGAGTACAGTTTTTATCCTGGAGATAATGAAAACCCATTAAAGGCTGTTTTGAAGAAGTGACATGATCAGATAAACAGGAGTGAGGCTCAGGCATGGAGATCACTAACAAAGGTATTATAAGAGCTCTAGCAGGGGATGACAAGGGCCCAAAGTAGGAAGAGAGAGATGACAGTTAAAATATGATTATCACAGAATTGTCACAATTTATGATTAAGTATTTCTGAACAATTTTTCTAAGTTTATAGGTAGTAAAGGACTGGTAACTATCATTATCAAGTGTTAAGCACTCCTTTCTGGGTTTTTCTTTCTAAGTTACATGAATCAAATACCTGCAAGGAAGCAAAACATCCTTTAAATCTCTATTTATTCAAAACATTTGACCTTGGCAAGAACCACAGCTGAGCTCTCTAATTGCTTTAGCCCTTTGCTTATTTTGTTCACACTGCATGCTGATCTAACAATACAAAAGAAATACCTGCTGGAAAGACCCTCTGAGGCATTTCTAGAGTAGCTTTGCAGTGCAAGAGCACTATCATATTACACACACGCATGCGCAAATGCACACACGGAGGCACTACAACAAAATCTTTAGAAAGGAAAAGAACATATACGCAGGAGCCTCATCAACCTATCAGAAACTAGCTCGTTCACTGTGTACTTTGCCTAGTCCTCTAAAGCGTCCACACTCTGTTGTGTGGAAGATAGTAATATGAACAGGAAAAAAATCAAGTACAACTGTTTACATTTTGTTAAAACTGCTAATTTCAGGGAAAATGAACCTGTAGTTTGAACATATTGAATTGTAATAAGCAAGAAGGGCAAAAGAGTAACTACTAGATTTCTCCTAGAATTTTATTAAGGGACTGGGCATGTTTGGTGATGACCTACATTCAAGTTTTGTTGCTTTTTTTTTTTTTTTTAATAGTACTGGAATGCTCTGATTTCTGAAATGCACAGCAGCCATACAACCACCATCCAGAAAGCACAGTTAGAATTTTCTTTGAATTAGGTTTCTTAAGGAAAGAGAGCCTGATTAAAGAAATAGGATAAACAATTGTCTAAGTTCCGATTTAGCTATTTTAGTGCACTGATATTCAATATTCCCAGAAGAGTAAATACAGGACGTTAAATGGATGTCTCATAGGCACCTCAAACATGACATCTAAAACACAGCTCTTAATATACCCGCAAGACCAGTTCTCTCCCCTGCCCTCCTCCTCTCTGAGTAAATGACACCACATACTTGCTTCCTAAAGGCAGAAAGCTAGGAGTCATCTTTGTTTCCAACACTCTGACAACCAATTATCAGGAAATCCTGGGGGCTGAAAATATATCTCAGATCTGCCCATTTTCCTTCATAGCCACCACCTCTGTCCTTAGTGGTCACCTACAGACAACAGAGCTTCAGTGATCTCTCTGCTTCTGTCTCCTCCCCCCACCCATTGCTTCTCCCCAATTTATATTTAAGTATAGTAAATATAAATCAGATAATATCACTCCTCTGCTTCAAATGTTCCCCTTGTACTCAGAATTTAATCCAAACTCCTCCCCACAACATCTGCTGCCCGCATGGTATGGCTCCTGCCTGTCCTTCTCTGATCCCCCTCACATCACCCTCCACCACGTGCTAGTGCTATGTTCCAGCCACACTGGCATCCTTGCAGTTCTAGGAACAAGTGAACTTTGCCCCACCCCCTGGTCTCTGACCTTGCTGTTCCCTCTGCTTGCTGTGTTCCTTTCCAGGCTTCCTCCTCCTCGTAGCCCCTTACATCATCCCTGCATAGAGGCTTTCTCTGAGTGCCCTAATGAAAGATGACATTCCCATTATCACTTTATGAAGCCCCTTGTTTATTTCCTTCATAGCGTGTGTTACAATCTAGAATTATTTTACTTATCACCACAGCGGAAGCTCCTAGAGGACAGACAGGGTCTGCCATGCTCACTACCAAAAATCCATGCCTACCACAGTGCCTGACAAACAGCAGAAACTCTGTATTTGTTGAATTAAAATCTAATTTCTCAATCTTCCCTTCTTGAATTTTATGATCATTTTGCAATTAACAGGTAGTTGTCAGTTTATGCTCATGGTAAATTGAACAATCTCTGGGTTTTGACTGTAATTTAGAGAGTTAATTTACTAAGGTGGGGTCTAGAAAGCACCTATCATGCTGCTAATAAATATAATAGCAACACTCCTGATTAGTACCAAAGTTAACAAATTATATGGCTTTATTGAGGAGAATTCTGTTTCACAATGAATCAACTACACTGAGCACTGCTTCTCTCTATCCCATTCCATCTTTACCCTCAGGATGTCCCCAAGCTCCTGCTCTTCTCTCTCCAGTATTTTGCCAGTTTCCTACTCATCTAATATTCAATTCAACAAGGATTAGTTGAGAGTCTGCTATGTACCCAGCATGGTGCTAGGACTGGGGATAGAGAGGGGAAGATGATGAGTGAAATACTAACAGACACAGTCTCCCTCCCCACAACTCCACACGTTCCTGAATCCCCCAGGCACAGTCACCCAAATAAGAGGACACCATTGCCCAAGAGGAAGTTGCATAATGGGTCTAGAGATGAAAGACTTAAATTTAAAACAAAGACTAACTTGTAACAGAGAAAGGTTTGGAAAGAATATTGGCTTAGCTTGTTTTCTTTTCCCCCCATTCTAAGCTGCTACCGCAGACTAAGAATCTTCTGAGGAAGCTAAGCAGAAGCAGCAGCAAGAGGTGGACACTGGTGAGAAAGATCATACAAGTCTTGCATCCTGAGCCTGTTGATGGCCACTCCTGGGAGCTGAGGAGACTAGCAGGCAGGGGCCAGGAGTGGGGGCAGGATGGTCACCCATCTATCCAACAAGTATTTCTTGAGCACCTGCTATTAGTTGGCTACTGTTCTCAGCACTGAGCATCCAGCAGTGAACAAAAAAGGGAAAATTCCTTTTCTCATGATGCTTTCATTCTGAGGGTGAAGAGTCTCTCTACTTGTTTCCCAAGTGGAGCCTGGAAAAGTAAGCACCATTTTAGAACACCCCTCTCCCCCTTCACCTCACAGCAGCAAAATAGGACGGAAGCAGTAGAACAGAAATGGCAATTAGGTGGGTCTGGGAAGAGAGTTTCTGAGTGAGCTGCTCAGAGTCTCCTTCTACGTGAGATGTGGGAGAGATGCCAGCAGTTCCTGGGGGTTAAAGAATTAGCTGCGAGAGGGTGGAAGAAATGGGAGGATCTCAGATGAGGACAAGGAGGATGCAGAATGCATGGACTCACAACTTAAGACAGGGCAGGCTGCTAAGATATCAGTGGATGTGGACAGAGAGAGGGGGACAACTAAAGAACAATGGTGTCTGCCTCTCTCGGCAGAAGCCAGTGTGCAGAGGTACCCAGCTACCAGGAACCAGGAACCAGGTATTTCCCCATCCAAAAGCCGTGATGCCAGGCAGGTCCATGAAACTTTGATGACATTCTCAAGAGGATACAGGGGAGAGGGAAATCCTGAATTGACTAAGTTTAAGAAAGAAATGACTAAGAAAACAGAATAATAAAGTTATATTTTCTGCCACCAGAAATTTAAGATTATCTTGAATTATAGAAAAATACAGCTACTCCTTTTAGCACACTTGAGGTCACGGCTTGAAAATATCATGCCCACAACTCAAGCATGAGTAAGATGCCATCTCTGCCTTTGAGGGGCTCTTCCAGCTCCCTCAAAGCCCTCTCCTTTTTTCTCCCACCTCTTCTGATTCACCAGTAGGACAGCCCCTCTGCCTGCTCTCTGCCCTCCCTCATTTGTAACCCTCTACAACTTACTGACCTGGGTGACTACCCCAACATCTAGAAACTGGGGGAGTACTGATGCTGCATCTCTGGGCTCCTGCCAAACCAGAGATAGATCCTGGTTTCACACCAGACTTAAAGTGATATGAAAGGAAAAGTTACATACAGTTATGTGTCGCTTAACCATGAGGATATTTTCTGGGGAATGCCTTGTCAGGCTATTTCATTGTGTGAATATCACAGAGCACACTTACACAAACCTAGATGGTATAGCCTAGACACCAAGGCTATTATATAGTATAGCCTATTGCTATTAGGCTACACACCTGTACAGCATGTTACTGTACTAAACACTGTAGGCAACTGTAACTAAACATATCTAAACATAGAAAAGCTACAGTAAGGGCCGGCCCGGTGGCGCACTGCTGTAGTGCGCCGCTTGGGAAGCACGGCGGTGCTCCCACCGAGGGTTTGGATCCCACATACAGACCGGTTCCCGCTCACTGGCTGAGCGAGGTGCGGGAGCAACACCGAGGGCTGTGATCCCGTTGCCGGTCCCGGTCCGGTACGGGGGTGACACTGAGGGTTGCGATCCGTTGCCGGACACGGAAAAAGACAAAAAAAAAAAAAAGAAAAGCTACAGTAAAAACATGATATAAAAGATTAAAAATAACATACTTGTACGGGGCACTTTCCATGAATGGAGCTCACAGGACTCAGTGAGTAGTGAGTGGAAGTGAAGGCCTGGGACATTACTGTCACTACCATAGATTTTAAAACACTGCACACTGACATGTCATGTGACATATAACTATAAATGATATCTGTGCCAGTGCCAATGTGCACATGCACGCTCTTACTATATCCTCGAACATTATATCAAATTTGTGTTTTGAGCACTTCCTCCTTTTAAAAAGATTCTCTTTGGCTAAAGTAACAATCAAGTGACAACTAGGAATGAGAAAAGTTCTACAAATTTTCAAAAGACAACTCTGCTGGTGGTGAACCTTGTCAGTGACCTAAGAGTCCTCCCATTGTGCTGCTCATGCTGCACTGCTTTTAAAACACTATGATGAATCTTCTTTGAAGACACTTTAAAAAGTACATGCAAAAAATGTAGAGAGAGCACTGTGAGGATGACTATTCAAATTTAGGAGCATTTCAAATGACAGCCAACATTTAATGGAGCACCTATGTGCTTAGCACTGGGTTAGAGGCAGAGACTATGATGATGAAGACACAGCCCTTGTCCTCAACTTATAGCTTAGTTGGTTTGATGGTGGGGAAATGATGGGCCATGGCACCAGCAGAACTGGCGCCATCTCTGGCACAGGCACAAGGTACCCTAGAGTCCAGAGGAGATGGAGCAATGATCGCCACCTCCACCATGTCAGGGAAAGCTTCCTGAGAGACATACACCCTAGCTGAATCCTAAGGATGAGTAGGGTTCAGAACACATGAATAGGAATAGATGGTGGAGGCAAGGGGAGGGCTTTCCCTGCTGAGGAAGTGGAGTGTGCAAAGTGTGCAAGAACATGGTGTTTGGGGGAGATAGTTCACGAGACACGGCTGGACCATCACATGTGAGGGGGAGGAAGGAAGTGAGAGGTGAAGCCGGAGAGGTGAGCAGGGGTCAATCCATGAAGGAGCTTACCTGCCATGCTAAGGTGTTAGGGCTTTGTGCTAAGGGAGTGTCCCAGAGCCGTGACTTTAGAAATGTCCTAAGTCTCTAATTCTGTTTTGATCCCTGACTGCTCTTCCTAACTTGCTCACCTCCAATGCATCCATAGTCTTCTTCTAAAGCAAGGACCTGATTGTATCACACCCTTGCTTAAAACACTTCCAAGGCTCCCCATTGTTTTTTGGACACAATGGAAACTCAACATGGCTTGTCAGCAGACTGGGCATACATACCACTTTGCCCAGGAAGCTTCGGGTACACATCCATTACCCTGGCATAATTATTCATTGTGCCCCCTTGTACTCTCAAAAGTATCCTGGTTTGGGCTGGCCCAGCGGCGCACTGGAGAGTGCGCCGCTTGGGAGTGCAGTGGTGCTCCCGCCAAGGGTTCGGATCCCATGTGGTGACCGGTTCCCGCTCACTGGCTGAGCGCGGCGTGGGCACAACACCGAGGGTTGCGATCCCGTTGCCGGTCCGCGGTACGGGCGCAACACCGAGGGTTGCAATCCCGTTACCGGTCAGTAAAAAAGAAAAAAAAAAAAAGTATCCTGGTTTGGACAATAAACATATGGTCGCCTTTACTGATAACACCTTGCTTGCCTCTCTGGCTTTGTCTGGTACCTCTCCTGCCATCCACTTCATTCTAAGGCCCTGCTAAGCTTCTTTTAGTCCTCTGCACCTGTCAACCTCTCTCGTGTCCCACCATCCTGTTCCCCCAACCCCGGCCTCTCACACACTGTTCACTCTGCCTAAAATATTCTTCTCTCCTCACTTGGTTTGGTTCATCCTGCATAGTAGGCAAAACAGTATAGTGAACTGTTTTTCAAACTGTGGGTTATGACAGATCAGTCCCATCCAATTTTAAAAATAATAATATAACTGACCAGAATAAAATAGATCAGAGTATACTATCAATAAATATTGTTTTGTGAAACCATGAAACTCTTGTTTTTAGAGTTGCATGTGTGTGTGCTGGGTCATGATATAAAAGGCATTTCTGACTCTGGGTGACACTCAAAAATCTTGAAACATGTCAAAATAGGCTGTTATCACATGAGCTTAGTCTAAATCCTGACTCTGCTAGTTCCTAGCTCTGTGACCTTGGGCAAGTTATTAAACCTGTGTGGATTTTCTTTACTTATTTCCTAAGACTGTCATAAAGATTAAATGAGTTAAACTGTTTAAATGTACGCCCATCACAAACAACATCCGTGTTGGCCATGGTTATTATCATTACCCATCCCTTAGGTCCCAGCTTGGATGTCACTTTCTCTAGAAAGCCTCTGACAGTATAAGGCAGGGGTGGATGCCCTCCTGTGTGCTTCTGTATCCTTTCCCTATCCTGATGCCTCATTTGTCTGATTAGACCTGATTAGGTCTGTCAGATCACTAGACTGGAAGCTACATAAAGGTAGGGCTCTTGTTCATTACTGGATATCTAGCAGTTAGCACAGTGCCTGGCACACAGCAGGCATTTGGCACATTTTTGTGGGATGAATAATTTATTCACTCTTGGAAATATACAGCTGTTTGTTTCATTCAAATAAAAAGTCAACTTGGGACTCACACACCTGTGAGTTTATGGTCATTCTGATAAAGAACCTGTCACCTTAGTTTAGATTAAGCTTGATTCTCCTAATTTGCACTGTTGAGGGGGTTATATGACATTTTTATAATACACTCATTAGTAATGTAGAAAAGCGTCTAGCTTGGATGGCTTCTTGACCTAAAATTCATAAGTAGTTCAAAAGTCAATGTCTTTGTCTTAGTCTATTTTGTGTTGCTATAACAGAATACCTGAGACTGGGTAATTTATCAAGAAGAGGTTTATTTGGCTCATGATTCTGGAAGCTGGGAAGTCCTAGAAGCATGGTGCCAGCATCTGCTTGGCTTCTAGTGAAGGTCTCGTGCTGCAGCACAACATAGTGGAGTGGAAGTTCGGGAAGCAAGTACGTGCTTTAAAAAAAAAAGGGCCAAACCTCTCTTCACAACAACCAGCTTTCGCAGTGACTAACCAGTTAGTCCACAAGAACTAACCTGGTCTTGAGAGAAAGAGATTAATCCATCTTAATGACTTAATCACCTCTTAAATGCATCACCTCCCAACACGATCACATTGGGGACTCTAGTGGATTGAATTATGTCCACCCAAACTCACTGAGGCTTGAATTGTGTCTCCCAAGTTTTATGTATTAGAAACTTGAGGGCTGGCCCGGTGGCACACTGCTACAGTGCGCCGCTTGGGAAGCGCGGCGGCGCTCCTGCCGGGGGTTCGGATCCCACATACAGACCGGCCGCTCACTGGCTGAGCGAGGTGCGGGGGCAACACCGAGGGTTGCGATCCGTTGCCGGTCATGAAAAAAGACAAAAAAAAAAGAAACTTGACCCCCACTATGACTGTTAAGAAAGTGGGAAATCCTATTATGGCAACTAAAAGGTGGAGCCTTGAAGAGGTGATTAGATTGTGGGACCGTGCAGTAGTGAATGGATTAAAAATGGTGGTCAGGGGCTGGCTCTGAGGGCTTTAAAAGAAGAGAGAGAGAAGTGTCTGTCTCTTTCTCTCATTTGCTCTCTCTGCTCTCACCATCTTGCAATGTGAGACCCCTGGGTCACTGTCACCACCACCAGATGGACTTTTGATTTCCCAGCCTCAGAAACTGTAAGCAATGAATTTCATTTTCTTATGAATCACCCAGTTCCAGGTATTTTGTTATAAGCAACAGAAACGGACTAATACAAGGACCAAGCCTCAACAAGAGTTCGGGTGGCGGGGAACAAACCATACTCCAACCATAGCAATTTCTTCATATTTCTTTTGATCATTACAATGATAAAAAAAAAAAAAATCTTGGCCACTGCATGATAAATAAGAGGTGGCATCTTTAAATGTAGTTACTATCCTTCTAGTCTTTTAATTGACTTCCACTGCAAGTGACTGTGGCTTTATTCTATCTATTCACTCATTTTGATGAAAGCATTTAATAGTTTCCTTTATGTCTGTTTTTCATGCATGATCATGATTTCCCATATTTTTAAAGTAAAAAAGGGGGAAAATAAAGTTTAAAAAAGGTTTTAATTGGACTTCTTAAATCAGACAGACACATAAGTTATACAGTATGTCAGATGCTGGTAAATGCTATAGAGGACACAAGCAGGGATGGGGGAGGGAGTGCCAGGGGTGGTGTGGGGAGTGGTGGTTTTTAATAAAATGATCAGAAAAGTCTCCCTGAGATTGATAAATGATAATATGGATTCAAGCAGGATGTCTAGAACTTAACTGCCTTGGGGAAAGGTCTTATGATCTGATGTGGACATTCTGCTCCTAAGTGAAGAATCTGTGTAAATTCCTGAAATTATTGATGTACCAATTAATGCATAACCTACTGACTTTAAGTGAAACAATTAGCCATTTTTGAGTAGCTGAGGCATAAAGTTCAATGTCTATTCTACATGTACACATTTTTAGCCTATGTTATAACCTGTGGCCAATAATTTTAACTTTTGTATTTTACCCAATAAAAACGGGACAACTCTGGTATGAGAAGTCTCCCTCCCCTTTTCAACTTTCCTATACAATCTTTCCCCCCTGTTATAGACTTTGGAGCACTTCCCAATTTCTGTTGGCTTGTGTTTCCATGGCTGATCCTCAAGCCTGGCTTTCAATAAACTTTTATAATATTATTTCTGCCTTGACAGCCTTGATTTTGGTCCACAGGACAGTACCACCTCAGAAGGATGTGGGAAGAGCAAGAGCGTGAACAAGAATGTGCCATGAGCGCAGGACTCCAGAGTGGCCTTCAGGAAAGACAGCACTTCTCCGGCACACTGGAAAGGAGATAGGACTATTGTGATGGATCTATTACATACAATGTACTCAGCCACCTTCTAACTGCCCTGGAGGAGACTCTGTTCACCAAGGCATTAGAAAAGTGTATTGCGAGGGGGCACCAGCATCACTGAAGAGTTTATTGGTTGTCATCTGTAGGCTGGAGATGACCACAGGGAGGATGCAATGGAATTGGGTTCCCTGATCTCAGTAGGAATACTGGGGTCTTGGAGTAGTAAAAGCCAGATAGCAGTGCTTAACTCTTAGAGACAAGCGAGGCACAATAACCACAGGAAGCCACAGGGATGCAATGGTACTTTTTTTTTTTTTTTTAAACTTTCAGGGACATGTGGTGGTGGCTAATGAATCATAGGATATATAGAAAACAGATAAGCAGCCCACTAAGTGCTGCCTGACATATGTAAGTGGAAAATCTAACTGGTGTCATCATAGGGGATTCACAGCCTCTTACCTAATTCCTAAACCTAAGCCAGTTCACAGAGGCAGAACTTCTTGATTGAGAGGAAGGTCAGATCCCTTTGAGGAAGAATCCTGCAATGCAGCCTCAGGTGTATATGGTAGATATTCTCTAAGCCTTCCCTAGAGGTATCTGAAGTCATTTATAATGACTGTACTTAGAAAGTGAAACACACAGACTTTCCAGGTCTTATTAGATACTGGCTCTAAACTGATATTAATTTCTGAAGATCCAAAAATGCCACTATAGTCTACTAGTCAGAGTAGGGATTTATGAAAATCAGGTGACACATGAAATCTTGGCCTAGGATCCACCTCACAATGGATTCAGTAAAACCACAAACCTATCTCTAGTTATTTCCATGGTCTCCAAAGGTATAGGGAATAGACACCCTTAGTAACTGGCAGAATCCCCATATTGGTTCCACCACCCATGGAGTTCAGGCTATTATGGTTAGAGGGACCACGCAGAAACCTCTATAATTGTATCCCCTCCCCACCCCACCCCCAAATCTTTCTGGGGAAATTAAAGAGTGTCACCATCAAAGATTTGAAGTTATAGGGGTGGTGATTCTTACCACACTCTAGTGTAACTCACCTGTTTTTCTGAAAAGACAGATGGATCATGAAGGATGACTACAAATTATTGTAAATACAAGCATACTTCAAAAAGTTCGTGGAAACTTTTAATTAAAAGATAATCCTTCCAGGAACTTTCTGAAGACCCCTCGTATAATCAGGTGGTGATGCCAATCATAGCTGTAGTTCCAGTTGGGGCGTCTTTACTAGAGCAAATCAACACAACCTCTGGCATCTAGTGTATAGTTGTCAGCCTAGAAACATTTTAAAATTCCCTATTAATAACAATAATTAGATTCAGTTAGACTTCGTGTGATGGACAACAGCATACCTTTACCATCTTTCCTCATGGTTACATCAACTCTGCTATCTTCAATAGAGGCCAGAGGGACCTGAACTTTCTTAATATCTACCCCACAGAACATCACACTGGCCCATTACACTGATGATACAATACTAACTGGACTTATGCAGGAAGTAGCTACATGCAGAAGGTGGTAGATAAGTACTGGGAAAGTTCAAAGGACTGACACTTCCGTGATGATTGTAGAGTATTCAGTGGTTTGGTGCGTGTCAGGATAGTCCCTCTAAAGTGAGAGACAAGTTATTGCACCTTGAATTGCCCAATGCAAAGAAAGACGCACAATAATCACGGGTCTCTGAATTTTGGAGGCCATAAGTAAACTCCTCTCACCATTTACTGCCAGTTTTGAGTGAGGACCAAAGCAAGAAAAGCCTCAGCAGCAGGTCCAGGCTACTGTATAAGCTGCCCTGATACTTCGACCATACAACCTAGCAGAACCAATGGTAGTGTAAGTGCCTGAGGCAGATGGAGATACTAACTGGAGCCTCTGATGAGCCCCAGTAGGTAATCACAGGGCTGACCCTTAGGGCTTTGGACTAAGGCCATGCCTTCTTCTGACGACAATTATTACCCATTTGAAAAGCAACTCTTGGCTTGCTACTGGGCCCTGATAGAGACTGAATGCCTGACCACAGGATACCAAGTGACTGTCCCCTCATGTAAAGGGTGTTATCTGATCTGAAGAACATAATATTGGACTTACACAGCAGCAATCCATTGTTGAATATAATGTCATTTAAATGTAATGTTAAATGTAATCCACTGTAATGTCAAAGTAGCATATATGAGACCAGATGAAGCCAGTCCAGAAGGCCTGTGTAAACAATATAAGCAGATGGCTCAGACTCCATAGACATGTTCCCACTCCTTCACTGCCTTTTCCTCCACCTCCACTTACAGCTCACAGAGAATTCCCTATTGCCAGTGAAGAGGGATAAGTACAGGACTGGTTTACAGATGAATCTGCAAGTATGCCAGCAATAGCCAGAAGCGGACGACTGCTAAATTTCAGCCCCATTAAGAAGTGCCACTGTAAGACAGGAAAATCTTCCTACTAGACAGAACTGCAAACAGTTCATCTTCACACAGTACATCTTGGAAGGTATGAACCAACAGTAATGCATGAGCAGTGGCTAGTGATTGCTGGTCAGGGACTAGGAAAAAATACAATTAAAAAACTGGTGACAAGGAGGCGTGTAGATGGACCTCTCAGGACGTGTACACAATGTGAAGATGTACATGTCCATAAACATCCCTGCCAGAGGACATCCACTGTGGAGGCAGCTCTCAAAAATCAGGTGGGAAAAAATGCTCGATTTAGTGGCTGTCAATAATCCTCCTTTCCTCATCACTGCAGTATTGCTCAGTGGGCTCTGGCCACGCAGCAGGGATGCCCTCGATAGGCACAGGCACAACAACATGGACTTTCCCTCACTAGGTGATCTGGCCATCACGAATGCTTAATGCCCAAACTGCCAAGAGTGGAGGCTAAGACTACATCCCTACCAGAGAAATAGCCAGTTATCTGATGGTGGGTTGATTATATTGAACCCCTTCCATTATGGAACGAGCAGTCTTTGCAGGCAGACACACACGTTCTGGGTGCAGGCTTTCTTTCCCTACCTGCAGCCCTTCTGCCAACACCATCAGTGCACTTACAGAATACCTTACCTATTTCCATTGCATCTCACAAACAGCCCTGCACAAACTAATCCAGAGTACAAAAAAGAGCAAATACTGTCCAACTCTTTTCATGAGTCTAGCATGACCTCAATATCAAAATATGACAATGAGAATTTCAGAAAAGACAATCCTAGATAATTTCACTCATAGACAGAGACACAAAACCCCTAAACAAAACACTGGCAAAACAAATCCAGCAATATATGAGAGAGCTTCAAAAAGTCTGTGGAAAAATGAAATTAAAAGATAAAAATTTAAAAAGTAAATTTTATTTCTCAACATTAGCTCCATCCAGTTCAAGACACTTTTGTAAGTGTTGATACCAGCCATTTAGTTTATCCCTAAAGAACTGAGGGTCCTGAGAATTTAACCATGTCAATTCACTCTTTTTTACATTATTAACTGAAGAAAAATGGGTGCCCTTTAAAATTTTTTAAGTTTAGAAAACAAAAAGTCAGAAGGAGCCACCTCAGGACTGTAAGGTGAATGTCCAATGATTTCTCATCAAAACTCTCACAAAATTGCCCTTGTTTGACTGAGAGGAATGAGCAGAAACATTGTTGTGGTGGAGAAGGACTCTCTGGTGAAGCTTTCCCAGGTGTTTTTCTGCTAAAGTGTTGGCTAACTTTCTCAAAACACTCAAAATAAGCAGATTTTATTGTTCTCTGGCCCTCCAGAAAGTTGTCAAGCAAAATGCCTTGAGCATCCCAAAAAACTGTTGTCACGACCTTTGCTCTTGATCAGTCCACTTTTGTTTTGACTGGACCACTTCCACCTCTTGTTAGTCATGGCTTTGATTGTGCTTTGTCTTCAGGATCATACTGGTAAGCCATGTGTCATCTCCTGTTACAATTCTTTGAAGAAATGTTTCAGGATCTTGATCTCATTTGTTTAAGATTTCCACTGAAAGCTCTGCTTTTGCCTGCAAGTGATCTGAGTGCAACAGTTTTGGAACCCATTGAGCGGAGAGTTTGCTCTACTGTAGTTTTTCAGTCAGAATTGTGTAAGCTGAGCCAATTGAGATGTCTATCGTGTTGGCTATTGTTTTTGCTGTTAATCATCAATCCTCTTCAACTAGGGTATGAAAAAGTTTCATTTTTCCTTGCAAATGGTCATTGGATGATTTGCCACCTCAGGCTTTGCCTTCAACATCATCTCGTCCCTTCTTAAATCATGTTATCCGTTGTAAACTGCTGATTTCTTTGAAGTGTTACCCCCCAAAACTTTTTGTAAAGCATCAATGATTTCATCATTCTTCCGCCCAAGCTTCACCATAAATTTGATATTTATTCTGGCTTCAATTTTAGCAGAATTCATGTTGCTCTGATAGGGACTCCTTTCAAACTGATGTCCTATCCTTCTTATTGCCTCAAACTAGATCCTGTTCAGACATGTCATAACAAATTACTATGAGTTTATTTTGGTGCAAAAAATTTTTGAAATCCATGCATAGTTTTTTTCAGACTATGCATTTTCCATGAACTTTTTGAAGTACCCTTATATATCATGGCCAAATTGAGTTTATTCCAGGAATTGAAGGTTATTTTAATATTTGGAAACCAACTAATTTACAAAATAATGGCCCAAAGAAGAAAAACCTACAACTATCGATATAGATGCTAAAAATGAAGAAAATTAAACAGATAGGATAAAGCTATTAAATTAGGAATGGAGATCTGCAAAAGCATACAGTAAACCTCTGTCTTAACGGCAAAATGCTGAAATCATTCTCTTTAAAATAGAAATCAAGCCTAGGAAGCCTACAATCACACTTTCATTCAGCACTGCGTAAGTAATTCCACCTTGTATGGTAAGTTAAGAAAATGAAACTCAAAGTACATAGTTTGCAAACAAAGAAACAAATCTGCCATTCACAGATGATATGATTTTCAATGTAAGAAACCCAGAAGAATCTACAAATAAATTAGGAAAATTGGTAAGAATTAAGTTAGGTTGCTGGTTACAAAATCAATATACAAAAATTAATTCCACTCATTTTCACCATCAACAAACAAAAAAGGCAATTTATAAAATATCTTTTACAGTAGCAATGAAAACATATAAAGTACCTAGAACTAAAACTAACAAAAGATGTATAATACCTGAACGTAAAAAACTATAAAATAAAATACATTAAGGAAGAATTAAATGAATAGAATGATTTTATATTGTAAAGGTGTCACTTCCCTAAATTGATTTAAAGATTCAATGTAGTGCCAATCAAAACCCCAACAAGTTGTTTCCAAGAAACTTGACAAGCTTTCATGTGGGAAAGCAAGGGGTCAAAAATAGCCAAAACACTCCTGATGAAGGAGAAATCATCGAGAATTACTAAAAAAGTAGCATGATTAAAACTATTTATTAGTGCAGGGCTAGTCACATAACTGATGGAACAGAAGAGAAAGCCCAGAAACAGATGCCTGCATATGTGTAAACTTGTTTTAGGATACAGATGGCACTGCAGTTCACTGGGGAAAGGACAGAGTTTTCAATGATGCTGGGACAGCTGGCTATCCATTTAGAAGTAAAATTGGACTCCTACCTCAATGATACACCAATATCAATCCTGGCTGCATTAAAGATTTAATTGCAGAAAGCAAAACTATAAAAAATTTTAGCCTATACAGAACTATCTTTATGGACTCAGGACAAGGAAGAATTTTTTTAAATAACACAAGATACAAAAAGTACAAACCATAAAGGATAAAATTCTACCTTATTAAAATTCATAACTCCTGTTATTCAAAAACTCCATACGAAGTGAAAAGAAAAGTCATGAACTGGAAAAACATTTATGAGATGCAATGCTTAGCCTCCAGAATAAAGAACTCCTACAAATCGATTAAGAAAAAGACAAATAACCAAACAGAAAAATGGCCAACAGACATTTCACAGATGAGGAAACATGAATGAGCCATATCTATGGAATGTTTCAACATATGAAAATACACTCAATTTCATTATAAAAATCCTTTTGGAAACAAATGAGATATTCTCACCCACTACATTGGCAATTTCTCAAAAATGACAAGAGCAAGATTTGGTAAGGATATAAAGCAACTAGAATTTTGGAAGCCAATTTGAAATCACTTAGTAAATTTAAAGATGCTCATATCTAACCATACAGCAATCTCACTCCCACTCTATATGCCCTAGAGAAACTGCTGTCCATGAGAACCAGGAGTCTTGTGCAAGTATACAAGTTCATAAACAGCACCACTGCAATACAAAAAATTTGACACATAATACTGATGACAGTATTCCACAGGAGAATAAATACATTATACCATGTACATACAATGAAATACTACACAGCAATGCAAACAAATAACAGCCATCTATACACATAGATGAATCTTTTTTTTTTTTTTTATAAAAGATGACCGGTAAGGGGATCTTAACCCTTGACTTGGTGTTGTCAGCACCACGCTCACGCAGTGAGCAAACCGTCCATCCCTATATGGGATCCGAACCCGTGGCCTTGGTGTTATCAGCACCGCACTCTCCCGAGTGAGCCACAGGCCGGCCCCCACATAGATGAATCTTAAGGACAAAAAACTGAGTAATAAAAGCAAGCCATAGAAAAATAAATTCAGAATGATTCCATTTACATAAAGTTCAAGAGCCTGTGAAACTAAAAAATGCACACTGTTTAGAGTATAAACATACGTAGTAAAACTATAAAGAAAAGCAAGGAATGAAGAACACAAAATTCAAGAGCATGGTTCCTCTGTGGGTGAAGGAAAGGCAAATACCAAGTGCTGGTGAGGGTGTAAGGGACTGAGTCCTCCCCTGCACTGTAGGCCACAGTGTGACAGCAGATCCCTGTGAGCCCACAGAGGGTAAAGGCAAGGCAGAAAAGGAGAACAGAGGATGTACCAGAATAACTTTCCTACTTTATTTTTGCCTGGGGCTGAAGTTGCCAAAATCATAACATGGAAATGAGAACCATCTGTTGACAGGATAAGTTAATGAACCGGACAGAATCTACCAACAGAAATTCAGAATAACATATTTTAGATCTTCATCGAATCATCAAAAAATATAAATAAAAGCCTTCTTTATTTGAGGGGAAAAACAATGTAATTTCATCCTCATTTATAATAGTAAAAATATAGAAATAGCCTAAGTAACAATTAATAACTCATTAAATAAAATAGGATACATTAATACTATGGTATACTATTATTAATAGTTGCAAAAAATTAAATAGACCAGAAACAGAAAAATGGATCAATGAAACAGAGTTGTTAAACAGATACTATTTAGTATACTATGGGTTAAAAAGTCATTTCATAACAGTAGAGAAAAATGGACTAGTCAATAAATGTTGACATGGGCCGGCCCGTGGCATACTGGTAGAGTGCGGTGCTGATAACACCAAGGCCCCGGGTTCGGATCCCACATAGGGATGGCCGGTTCGCTCACTGGCTGAGCGTGGTGCTGACAACACCAAGTCAAGGGTTAAGATCCCCTTACCGGTCATCTTTTTTAAAAAAAAAAAATGTTGACATAATTGGCTGCCCACTGCCCCTATCTAAAACCATTCACGAATTCTTTAAATCCAGATGGATTAAAGAACTAAAATAATTAAAATAAAATATGGATGAATATGTACTATGAACTTAGTATATAGGGAAAGTTGCCTTAAAAACCCAAAATACGGGCCAGCCCAGTGGCACACTGGAGAGTGCGCCGCTTGGGAGTGTGGCGGCGCTCCCGCCGAGGGTTCGGATCCCATGTGGAGACTGGTTCCCGCTCACTGGCTGAGCGCGGTGCGGGCGCAACACCGAGGGTTGCAATCCCGTTGCCGGTCCCCGGTACGGGCGCGACACCGAGGGTTGCGATCCCGTTACCAGTCAGTAAAAAAAAAAGACAAAAAGGGGGAAAAAAAAAACCCAAAATACAAAAACTATGAAGGAATAGAGGAATAAATGTGACTATACAAAACATGAAACTTCTACAAAGACCCCATTAAGAAAGTTGAAAGACAATTTACACACAGCCTGAAATATTTACAACATAAATAACAGAGAAAGTATTAGTAACATATATATATATACATATAATGCTACAGAATCAACTTAAATGAACAAACAATCCTAAAGGAAAATAAGTTAATTATATAAATAGGCAATCCAAAGAAGAATAGAAATATCCAATCAATATGCAATTACATGCATATTATATGCATTTATATTATAAATATGCAAATTATACCAACTATGTAATGCAAATTTTATCCAAGTGATTAGAAATATAAGACCCGAAAAGTGTTGGTGAGAATGTGAATGAATAGGTACTCTATGAGAGTACCTACTGCAAGCCAGAGTGTAAACTGATATTAATATTTTGAGGAACTATTTGGCAGTATCAATTAAAACGAAAATGGGCATACATTATGACCCAGGAATTCCATTTCTAGGAGTCCACCCTAAAAAATCACTCACATATGTGCACAAGGCTATTCACTGAAGCATTATTTATAATAGCGAAAAATATAAAATGCCAAAATATCATCTAACAGCAAGGGAATAATCTATAATATCCAGGCATTGTAGGAGTTAAAAATATGTATATATGGTAAAGCTCTAAATGCTGACATACATTGAAGGATAGCCAAGTGATATTCTTAAGTTTAAAAAACCTTTCAGAAAAATACAGAATAATGTTCTAAAACAATAACAATGTTCTAAAATTAAACAAAGTCAATTCTATATACTTCTAAAAGTACACATGCAGATGTAAATGCACAGAGAAAGGTCTATAAAGTAACCACCAAACTGATAATAGTTAATTCTGGGGAGGGGACTGTGTTGGGGTAAGGGATAGTCAAGTTTTAGCTTTATCAATATTTTTTGAATTTTTTAAAATAAGAGTATATTCACTTATTACTTATAATAATTTTAAAATAAATAAAATTTATAAAATAGTCATGATACAAAACTATAAACTCTATAATAGGGGTATGGACAAAGTCCTGTGGGAACATATTGAAAGAAAAAATTAGTTTGTAGTGCAGAAAGATTTTTATGGCAGCTGTGACATTTTTGCTGAGCCTTATCTAGCATTTATAATTTGGTAGAAGACTGCGGCAGATTATACTTTTCAAAAGTGACTATACCAACATACATCACATCCAATAGGCTTTTCTTTCAATATGACATTGACACTCCTCCACAGAGAGGTGGGAATCTATGTCTCCTCCCTCTTGAAATTGGGCAGGACTTTGTGATTGCCTTCATGAACAGAATGGGACAGAAGTATCACAGCATGACTTCTGAGATTATTCAGCTTCTGCCTGGTCCTTTCTTTCACAAGATGTTCACCCTTGGAACCCAGCCACCATGCTGTGAGGAAATCCAAACTAGCCCACCTGGAAAGACAACATGAAGAGGCTAATGTGGAGAACTGAGGCCTCCAGCTGACAGCCAGCATCAACTGCCAGACACATGAGTGAGTGAGCCTTCAGATGATTCCTGCCCCAGTCTTTGTGTTCCCCAGCTGAGGCCCAGATACATGTGACAGAGCAGAGAAAAGGCATCCCCACTGTGCCCTGTCCTAATTCCTGACCCAGAGAATCCATGAGCAAAATAAATGATTATTTTACGCCATGAAGTTTTAGGGTAATGTGTTAGACAGCCAAAGTAACTGGAACAAAGACACTGTAAAGTAAATAAACTACACAAACAATGGAATGTCACAGAGCATCGTGAGTATTGGTAGTTTGGGGTGACAAGGCAAAAAATGTTGGCTAGAACCAGACTATGAAAAGTCTCATATGACAATATGAAAAGTTAGAATTACCTATTGCCAGTAGAAAATTGTTGAAAGTTTTTAATCTGGGAAGTAAAATGCTAAGATCTGCTTTTTTAGCAAGATATCTCTGAGTCTAGTGCCAAGGAAAGATTGGAGAAAAGAAAGACTTAAAAATAGAAAAAGCCTCTCTGATTAAGATAGGTCCTAGACAAGTAAAATGGTGGGGTTGCCAGGCTACTCATTTTGAGACTTTTTTCTCTTTAGGGTTGCCCCTGATGCTCATTTATACTGAATTTCACTTCTGCTAAAATGTTAGGAGGGAAAACATGTTGACATGAAAACCTGCCACAGATGTTCATAGCAGCTTTATTCATATTTGCCAAAACTGGGAAACAACCAAGATGTCCTTCGGTAGGTCAATGGATAAACTGTGATACATCCTATTCAGCACTAAAAAGATATGACCTATCAAACCATGAAAAAACGTGGAGGAACTTTAAATGCATATTTCTAAGTGAAAGAAGCCAATCTGAAAAGGCTACGTACATATTGTATGATTCCAACTATAAGACATGCTGAAAAAGGCAAAACTATGGGAGACAGTAGAAAGATCAGTGGTTGCTAGGGGTTAGAGAGGAGAGAAGGGTGAACAAGGGATACACAGAGAATCTTTAGGGCAGTGGAACTATTCTGTACAATACTATAATGGTGGATACATGTCATTACACATTTGTCCAAAACCATAGAATGGACAACACCAAGAATGAACCTTAATATAAATTATGGACTTTGGGTGGTTATGATATGTCAGTGTAGGTTCATAAATTGTAACAAGTGTATCACTCTGGTATGGAATACTGACAGTGGGGGAGGCTATGCATGTATGCAGACAGCGGGTATATGGGAACTCTGTACTTTCCCACTCAATTTTGCTGTGAACCTAAAACCGCACAAAAAAACAAAGTCTATTTTTAAAAATGTTAGGAGAGAAAAAGGTTAGGATGTGTTAGAATACAAAAAAAAAGTTTTTCTTACTGCTCTTCTTTCAAGCTTCTGGATCTGTTTACTTAAAGATACTAATGAGAACATTTCATTCTCATCTTGGCAGAAGACCTTCCATCCTACTTTCTGAGAAAATCAAGAGGAAGAATGTATTGAAATTTGAGAGTTCATAGAGAACAGAGACTGGAGGGAGCAGCTCAACAGTGAATCAATCAGATCCTAAAGGATCTTGAATAGCAGCAGAGCCAGCAGGAATTCAATAGTGTAATTTACTGGAGTACAGTTTTGTATAATTTTATACTGTTCCTTGCTCTAATGTTAATTATTCAAGAGATGATTAACTATTTTGTGGGATACTATGCATCTTGCCTTTTCACATTTTTGCTTAATGCCTGTTTTTTAAAAAATGTCATAATTTAAACAATACGAAGAAAGTTAATAAAAAGGAAAGGAACTAAAATTAATTTTCTGCTGTTTTAACCATTTGTAAAAAATTTAAGGCTTGCAGTTAATTTGTGAAATAAAATAATGAAGAAGAAAAAAGGAAAATCGGAAGATAAAAAAACACTGAAAGAAATGGTAAAATAAGATAATAGGACTATGTGTGGGTTGAATTTATCCACGTCAGTCCCATCCTTCATTATCAAGGTTTAAAAAAAAGCCAAGTGTTGCTCTACTTCACAAAATAAAACCCGATAAAAAACAATTCCTGCCCAATGGTTCTTGTTCATGTTTCTCTAACCAATTTACCTGCCTCCGAAGGATTACAAACTTCTGCTTCCCCTTCTGACACCCATGTAGTTGAAGCGGAAATGGGAGGAGGTACCTCTGGTAAAAGTGGCTTTGGATCATCATCAGAGAACAGCATCAGGTCCTGACAGAAAACGAGAACACGAGAGTTGAGAAAACCAAAATTAATTTCACTGGATGGACAATGTGTCTATAAATGCTAACATCATCATAAAACCATTTTGATTTAAGTAACTGAGGGGGTTAGACTCTCTGCTCTGCTCTCTCTGCTTCTACCATCTTGCAATGTGAGGGGTCACTGTTACCACCACCAGATGTGTTCCTTGGACTTTGGACTTCCCAGGCTCAGAAACTGTAAAAAATAAATTTCATTTTCTTATGAATTAACCAGTTCCAAGTATTGTGTTATGAGCAACAGAAATGGACTAATACAGAAAATTGGTATCAGAGAAATGTGGTGTTGTTTATAACAAATACCTGAAAATGTGGAAGCAGCTTTGGAAATGGATGTTGAGGAGAGGCTGGAAGAATTTGGAGGAGCAGACTAGAAAAAGTCTAACTGCTAGTAAGAGTTTAGAAGACAAGAAAACCAGGGACAGTTTTAGAGATTGATTAAATGGTGGTGACCAGAATGCTTATGGAAATATGGACTGAAAAGACCATTCTAAGGAGGTCTCAGATAGAAATAAGAAGGAGTTTATTGGAAATGGAGGCAAAGATCACCCTTGCTATTAACTGGCAAAGAATTTGGTTGCATTCTGTCCATGCCCTAGGACTCTGTGGAAATCGGAACTTAGGAGTTGTGAACCAGAGTATTTGGCGGAAGAAATTTCTAAGCAGCAAAGCATTAAGGAAGCTGCATGGCTACTTGTAACAACCTACCCTAAGTTATGGCAGCAAAGGCATGATGTAAAGCCAGAATTTATAAAAGGGAAGCAGAGTGCAAAGATTTGGAAAATTTGCAGCATGGCTATGTGGTAGAGAAGCAAGAGCATTTTCAGAAGAAAAATGCAATGATGGTAAGAAATTAGTACAAAAGAAAGGGATTATCAAGAGAAGAGGGAAAAGAAACTGAAGGCATTGCAGAAGCCTCTGGGGCCAACCCTTTCATTTCAGGCCCCAAAAGACCTAGGAAGACAGAACGGTCTTGGGGAACAGGCCTACGGTGCCCACCTTAGGATGCTGCTTCCCGAACCCCTGATGCTCCAGCCATGGCTAAATTGGCCCCTGGCATGGCTAGACCTGCAGCTTTGAAAGATACCAGCCAGAAGACTAGGCGGCATCCACATGGTGTTAGGTCTGCAGGCTCACAGAATGCCATAGCTGTGAAGGCTTGGGAGCCTCCATCCTGATTTCAAAGGGTGTATGGAAAAGCAGGGGCCCAGGAAGAGATCTGTCACAGGGGTGGAGTCACTGCATAGAATCTTGGCTAGAGCAATGCCAAGTGGAAACGTGGGGTTGGAGCTGCAACAGGGAAACCCCATAAGTGCCATGCCCAGTGGAACTGTGAGAGCAGGGCCGCCATGGAGACCCCAGAATTGTGGAGCTATAGGCATGCAATGCCAGACTGTGAGAGCTAAAGAATCACCTGAGAGCAGGAAAGCCATATAAGTGGAGCTGCCTGAGGATTTGGGGACCTAACACTCACACCAGTGTGCAGAGGATTTCCAACATGAAGTCAAGTGTACATGATTCACCAGCTTTGAGATTTAATGCCTGCCTTACTGGGTTTTGGACTTGTTTGGGACCTGTTACCCCCTTCTTTTGGGCTTTCTCCCTTTTCAAATGGGAATATGTACCCATGTTTGTACCACCATTATATCTTGGAAGTAGGTAATGTATTGATTTCACAGATGGGACACTGAACTTTGGACTTTTCAGCTGAACAAGTTAAGATTTGGGGGATGAAATGAATGTATGTGCATGTGAAAAAGACGTGAGGTTTGGAGGGCCAGGGGCAGAATGTTAGTAGATTGAATGTCCCCCCAAAGCTCACTGAAGCTTGAATTGTGTCCCCCAAGATTTATGTATTAGAAAATTAGCCCCCACTGTGACTGTTAAGAATGTGAGAAATTGTATTATGGTAACTGAAAGGTGGAGCCTTGAAGAGGTGATTGTAGGACCATGCAGTAGTGAATGAATTATTAATGGTGGTCAAGGGCGTGGTTGTGACGGCTTTAAAAAGAGAGTGAATGAGGAGGTTACACTCTCTGCTTTGCTCTCTCTGCTTCCACCATCTTGCAATGTGAGGGGTCACTGTTGTCACCCTCCAGATGTGTTCCTTCGACTTTGCACTTCTCAGCCTCAGAAACTGTAAGCAATAAATTTCATTTTCTTATGAATTACCCAGTTCCAGGTATTGTGTTATAAGCAACAGAAATGGACTAATACAGTAACTCACATGTAAGTTATCTACATATCCGGGGTCTGAGTTTAAGGTGATTTTCCACCCTTGGGAATCCCACTCCTTGCTGAAGACCTTGTGTAGACAGCAATGATTTTGACTAGGGCATTACCTTACCCTACTACCCCTTTGAGCATCCTTAGAGCACACTATCTCAATTATTTTGAGAGGCCAATTATTTTGTTTCACTGGTAATACTAAAGCTACCTGTGTGTATCTTTTATTCATATTTTAAAACTTTAACTTTTTATCATGGAGTAAAAAGTAGATAGAACAGGTAATCAATCCAACAATCAGGTTAAACAATCAACTCATGGCCAATCTTATTTCATTTTTATACTTACCATGTCCCATCTGTTTTATTTTGAAGCAAACCCTAGATATATCACTTATTTCAATATGTATCTCTTAGTCCATTCAGGCTGCTATAATAAAATACATTATCTCAGAATGTATTCAACTGGGTGGCTTATAAATAACAAAAATTTATTTAGTACAGTTTTGGAGATTGGCAAGTCCAAGATCAAAGTGCCATCAGATTTGGTGTCTGATGAGGAGCTATCTCCTAGAAAGCTGTTTGTTTTCTGTAACCTCTCATGGCAGAAGGTGTCCAAGAAGCTTTGTTGCATCTCTTTTTATAAGGGAAGAGCCCTCATAACCTAATCACCTCCGATAGTTCCCACCTCTTAATACCATCACCTTGGGGTTAGGATTTCAAAATTCCATGAATTTTGGGGGAAAACAAATATTCATACTATAGGAATCTCTAAACGGTAAGAATTCTTTAACATCATCATAACTGTATCACACTGATAAACTTCACAATAACTTCTTAAAGTCATGAATTATCATAAATTGTTCACATTTCCAATTTCTTATAAGTAGATTTTTATACAGCTTGTTTGAAAAAGGATCTAAATAAAGTCTATATAGTGAAATTGGTTGGTATGTCTTTTTTTTCCCCCTGTGAAATGGGCATAACTTTTCCCCAGCACTTTATTAAGGTAACAACTTACAAAATTATACTACAAAATCACATCTGGGCTATCGACATTGATACAGTCAAGACACAGAACATTTCCATCACAATCACAAGGATCCTTCTTGATGCTCTTTTACAATCATACCCTCACCCACAGCCCCTACTAATCTGTTCTTCATTTCTATAATTTTAATACTTGAAGAATGCTATATAAATGGAATCGCACAGCACGTGACCTTTTGAGATTGGCTTTTTTTCACCTGGTATAATTCCTGGAGATTCATCCAAATTGTCGCATGTATCAATACTTCCTTCATTTTCATTGCTGAGTAGTATCCACAACATAAATGTATCACAGTTTGTTTACCTGTTAAAGGACACCTAGGTTGTTTCTAGATTTTGGCTATAACAAATAAAGCTAGTTTGAACATTTATGTACAGGTTTTTGCATGATATAAATGTTCATATCTCCGGGATAAATGCAATTGCTGGGTAGCATGGTAGTGACATGTTTACTTTTTATAAGAAACTACTAAACTGTTCTCCAGAGTAGCTGTACCATTTTGTATTCCCACCACTAATATACGAGTGATCCAATTTCTCCACACTCTCAGCAGCATTTGGTGTTGTCACTATTTTTTATTTTAGCCATTTTGATACTTCATTGCTTGTGTAAATTTCATTTTCCTGAAGGCTAATAATGTTGAGCATTTTTCAAATGCTTATTTGACATCTGTATTTGCTGAAATGACTGTTCATATCACTTGCCCAGTTTCCAATTCAATTGTTTGGTTTTAAACTTATTAATAAGTTTTGATGGTTCTTTATATGCTCCAGATATTAGTTCTTTGCCAGATAAGTGGTTTGCAAATATTTTCTCCCAGTCCGTAGCCTGTCTTTTCATTCTCTTAACAGGGTCTTTTGCATAGAAAAAGTTTTTAATTTTGATGAGGCCTGATTTATCAATTTTTTTTCCTGTTAGGGATCATGCTTCTGGCCAGCTTTAGATCCCAAAGATTTTTCTCCTATATTTACCAAAAATTTTATAATTTACATTTTACATTTAAGTCCATGACTCATTTGTCGTGTAATTCTTTCTGTATTAGGTTTAGGTTGAGATTCATGGTTTTGCCTATGAATGTCAAGTGCTCCAGCACCACTTGTTGAAAAGGCTATCCTTTCTCCATTGAATTTTTTTTTTTTTTTTTCCTTTTTGTCTTTTTTCGTGTCCAGCAACGGATCGCAACCCTCAGTGTTGCGCCCGTACTGGACCAGGACCGGCAACGGGATCGCAATCCTCGGTGTTGCGCCCGCACCTCGCTCAGCCAGTGAGCGGGAACCGGTCTGTATGTGGGATCCGAACCCTCAGCGGGAGCGCCGCCGCGCTCCCAAGCGGCGCACTGTAGCAGTGCGCCACCGGGCTGGCCCTCCATTGAATTTCTTTTGCACCTTTGTCAAAAATCAGTTGGCCATCTTTGTGTGGATCTATTTCTGGATTCTGTGTTCTGTTACACTGATCTACGTGTCTGTCTCTCCATCAATACCACACTCTCTTGGTCACTTTAGCTATGCAATGAGTGCCTTAATAACAGGTAGAGTGATCACTCCCATTTTATGCTCTTTTTCAGGATTGTTTTAACTATCCTAGGGACTGTGCCTTTCCATATCAATCTCAGAATAAGTTTATTATCTATGCCTACAAAACACTTTGCTGGGATTTTGATAGGAATTACACTAAATCTATAGAGTAATTAGGGACATCTTCACCATGACACCTTTACTATGTTAAGTCTTCCAATCTATATACATGGTATGTCTCTCCATTTATTTAGGTCTTCTTTAATTTCTTTCATTATTCTTATAATTTTCAACATATAGATCTTATACATGTTTTATCACATTTATATCTAAGTATTTAATTTTGGAAGAGTAACTGTAAATGGCATTATTTCTTAATTTCAGTTTCCACATGTTCATTGTTATGATGTAAAAATCCTATTGATTTTTGTATGCTGATTTTGTATCCTACAACCTTAGTGTTTTTAAGAGGATTTTTCTGTATTTGTTTCTTTGAGATTTTCTATGCAGACAATCATGTCATCTCTGAACAGAGAAAGTTTTATCGCTTCCTTTACATTTTGCATGACTTTATGTCTTTTTCTTGTCTTATTGCAGTGGCTAGAACTTCCAATACTATGTTTAATAAGAGCAGTAAGAGTAGATGTCCTTGCTTTCTTCCTAATCTTATAGGGAAAGCATTTATTATTAAGTACGATGCTAGTTGCAGGTTTTCTGTAGATAATCTTCATCAACTTAAGGAAATTCTCTTCTATTTTTAGTTTGCTGAGAATTTATATTATAAGTGGGTGTTGGATTTTATCAAATGCTTCTCTGTACCAATTGAGATCATTCTATGATTTTTCTTCTTTAGCTTGTAGATATGATCAATTACATTGGTTGATTTTCAAATGCCAAACCAGCCTTCCATACCTGGATTGAACCTTATTTGGTCAGGGCACATAATTCTTTTTATACATTGCTAGAGTCAATCAGCTAATATTATGTTCAGGATTTCTACATCTAATTCCATGAGAAACACTGGTCTGTAGTTTTCTTTTTTTGTACTGTCTTTATCTAATATTGGTATCAGGGTAAACCTGCTTCATAAAATAATTTGGGAACTGCTCCCTCCTCTTCTATTTTCTGGAAGACATTGTGTAAAACTGCTGTTAATTCTCCTTTAAGTGTCTGGTAGGATTCTCCAGTAAAACCATCTGGGCCTACAGATTTCTTTTTCAGGAGAATGCAAAGTACATTTGTTCAATTTAATTTACATTTTAGAGATTACTTTTATTTTATTATTATGCAAAATATTTCCAGGGTTTCAATAACAAATATAATCAAAGAAATCTAGCTGCTTCTATTCCTCCTCTCTACTTTATTCCTTCTGGCCCATTATGGGTAATCTTTTTTTTATTTTTATGGTTTACCTTTACGTGTTAGTTATTAAATATAAGCAAATGGAAAATCCAGGAATAGAATTAAACATAAATGGGAATTTATTATGTGATAGAAGTCAATTCAAATCATTGGAAAAGATGGATTAATCAACAAATGATATTGAGACATATGATTATCATTTGTAAAAATAAAATTTAAAAGTGGATCTCTAATGCTTTCCAACAAAACAAATTCCTGATAAATAAGATTTAAATATATAAAAAACATTAAAGCATAAAAAAGCCAAGGTGATTTCTTACAAAACTAAACATACTCTTACCAAATGATCCAGCAATTGTGCTCCTTAGTATTCATCCAAATGAGCTTAAGTCCACACAAAAACCTGCACACAGATCAGCTTTATTCATAATTGCCAAAACTTGGATACAACCAAAATATACTTCAGTAGGTGAATGGATAAACTGTGATGCATCCAGACAATGGAATAATATTCAGCACTAGAAAGAAATGAGCTATCAAGCCATGAAAAGACATGGAGAAACCTTAAGTGCATATTGTTAAGTGAAAGAAGCCAATCTGCAAGGCTACATATTGTATGATTCCAACTATATGACATTTTGGAAAAGGCAAAACTATGGAGACAGTAAAAGGATCAGTGATTACCAGGCACTGGGGGGAGGGAGTGATGAACAGGCAGTGCACAGAGGATTTTTAGGGCAGTGGATACATTTGTCAAACCCCAAGAGTGAACCCTAATATAAACTACAAACTTTGAGTGATGATGATGTGTCAGTGTAGGTTCATCAGTTGTAACAAACGTACCACTTTGAGGGGATGATGATACTAGGGAAGGCTGTGCACGTAGGGGAACAGAGAATATAAAGGCAAATCTCTATACTTTCGGCTAAGTTTTTCTGTAAACCTACAATGGCTCTAAAACATAGTCTGTTCAAAGGGAAAAAAAGCCAGAGCAGCTTTTTATAAAGTCTTAGAGTAAGGCAGGTCTTACTAAGAATGACCTAAAATCTAGAAGCCATAAGGAAAGACAGGTGAATTTGACTACATAAAAATAAAAGACATCTATAAGGCAAAAAACAAAAATGCCATAAGTAAAATCAAATACCAAATTAAAAACTTAAAATGAATAGACAGACAAAGAACCAGACAATGGGCTAATTATTTAAGAGACAAACAGCTCTTAGAAACTGCTAAGAAAAAGATGAGAAACTAAACAGGAAACTAAGCAAAGGACATGAATAGAGTTAATAATAAAAAGAAAATATATGTGCCCCAGGAACACACACACGTTTTTCAATCTTATATATAATTACAATACAACAAAACAAAAAATGCCTACCTCTCAGACTGACAAAAATGCAAAAATCTGTTACTACTCAATATTCGCAAAGATGAGGGAAGTCAATCTGATACACTGTAAATATAAATAGGTGCAACTTTTGGTAGGACAATTTGGCAGCACTTTTCAAAACTAAAAATAAATACAGCCTTTCAGCAGTTCCACTTTCTGGGAAAGTATGTACAAGGGTTGTTATTGCAACAATGCTTTTAATAGGCAAAAACCTTTCAATGGTAACCAAAAGGGAATTGTTAAAAAAATCTCTGAAAGATTAGCGATAGGGTATGGTTAAATAAACTAAGATTCATTTATATATCAAGAAAACAGCACAGCTGTATGTACCAATATAGAAATATGTCCATAATATGTAGTTTAGTGGAAAAAAATTTTGAAACATTATACATTGAATAATTACGCTTATTATACTGAAAGATGTCCAGCATATGTTGTTTAGTTCAAAGTATGTTACACAGCAATATATATTGGATGATTCCATTTAGGCAAAATAAGTGTATGGACACAGAAAATTTCCCAAAAAATCCATACAAAACTGTTAGTAATAGTTGCTTCTGAGGAAAGGAACTCAAGGAGTATAAAGGAGTAAGGAGAAACTTTGCCCTTCACTCTTTACCCTTTTATATTGTTTTAACTTTTTCCAATAAGTATTTTCTAATTTAGAAAGAAGTAATAAAAGCACAAACTTGAAAATAAAATAGGACTTTGATGCATAAAGCAGTGATGAAGCAAAGAGATAGAAGAATGATGAGTTAGCATAATTAGAATAAGTATAATTTCCATTTCTCTAGCAACTCTGATAAGTTTAAATTTTTGCAAATATAATAAACAGCATGCTAATAAACCAAAGGATAAAAACTGTATACTCTTCACTTAGAAAAATAATAAATGGAGACAGTAGAAAATAAATATTTATAATGCATCACTATCAATTTAGTAACTCATGACTAGACTGAAGGTTTTGGTCAGCTTTCATTTTGTGTGAACCAATTCATAGCATCCCTGTTTGTTGTTATGGAAACAAGTGCAACCAAAAAAATCACAATGTCATTGCTGAATCCCCTTGAAAGATACAAATAGATACTTCGAAAGATACCAAGAGAGAAAAGTGAAAATAAATAGAAAATATTTGAGGAAAATCAGTGATAACTTTCTCATAATTTAAACAGAGATGAAAAAATCTCCCAATGAAAAGTCCGATGGGTGAGAAAGAAAAGAGAAAAAGAAAACCCACATTTAAGCATATTGCAGTAAAATTTAAGTCTTTTCAACAAATGGTGCTGAAACAACTGGACATCTATAGGCAAAATATTTATTTATTTATTTATTTTATTTTATTTTTTCCTTTTTGTCTTTTTTTACTGACCAGTAACGGAATCGCAACCCTCGGTGTTGCGCCTGTACCGGGGACCGGCAACGGGATCGCAACCCTCGGTGTTGCACCCGCACCGCGCTCAGCCAGTGAGCGGGAACCGGTCTCCACATGGCATCCGAACCCTCGGCGGGAGCGCCGCCATGCTCCCAAGCGGCGCGCTCTCCAGTGCGCCACCGGGCTGGACCAAAAAATATTTATTTTTTTTAAAGAACCTCTACCTATTCTTCACACCGTATATAAAATTAATTCAAAATAGATCACAGACTTAAATGTAAAACTTAACACTTTTAGGAGAAAACCTATGTGACCTTGGTTTAGGCAAAGATTTCTTAGATATGACACCAAAAGCATGACCCATACAAAGGGAAAAAAATGATGAACTGAAATTCCTCAATATTGACAACTCCTGCCCTGTGAAAGATATTGTTAAAAAGAAAAGCCACAGACTGGAAGAAAATATACACAGATCCCAGGACTTGTATCCAGAATATATGAAGAACTCACAAAATTCAATGGTAAATAAACAATTAGAAAATAGGCAAAAGACGTATTTCACTAAAGAGAAGTTATAATGGCACAAATAAGCACATGAAAAGATGCTTGACATCATTAACTGATTGGAAAATGCAAATTAAAAAACACAATGAGATATCACTACATTAAGAAGAGCTAAAAATAAAAACAGTGTTAACACCAAAAGTTGGTGAGGATGCAGAGAAATTGGATCTCCCAGACACTGCTGGTGGGAATATAAAATTGTACAGCCACTCTGGAAAACAGTTTGAGAGCTTCTTACAAAACTTAGCATGCACTTACCGTACAACCCAGCAATCACACTCTTGGACATTTATCCCAGAGATATGAGAAGTTCTCACACAAAACTCTGTACATAAATATTCACAGCAGCTTTTTCCATAAATAGCCAAAACCCAGAAATACCCAAATATTATTCAATGGGTGAACAACTGAACAAACTCTGATAAATCCTTGCAATAGGATGCTTCTCAACCATAAAAAAGAATGAATTACTGATATGTGCAACAAGCTGAACAGACCTCAAGAGCATTACACTGAGTGAAAAAAATTCAATCTCAGAAGGTTACATACTGTCTGATTCCATTTATATAACATTCTAGAAATGATAAAACTATAGAGATGGAGAAAAGATTACTGGTTACTAGGGTGGGGTTGGGGTTAGGGTTAGGAGTGAGCTGGATAGCAGGAGGGACTTCTTTTGTGATGCTAGTTACATACATCTATACATGGGATAAAACCACATAGAACCACACACACGAATGCAGATTAAAAAACTGAATACTGAATTGAAAGACTGAATAAGATCTGTAGTCTAGTTGGCAGTAACATACCAATGTCCATTCCCTGGTTTTGATATTGTATTATAGCTATATAAGATGTCAACACTGGGGGAAGCTGGGGGAAGGTACAAAAGACTGTACTATTTTTCCAACTTCCTGTGAATCTACAATTATTTCACAATAAAAAGCTTTTTAAATGAGTAGAGAAACATGGACTATTCAATACATTAAATATTGCCTATCCACAGAAGTAAAAATACAATAAGAGCTCTATCTTACACTATGTAGAAAAAATTCTAGAGTATTTAAGGACCTCAACACAGAAGAAAAAATAAGAGAACATTTTTATTACTTTAGGATAAAAATAATTTCTTAAGAATTTTTTAAAAGCACAAATCATAAAGGAAAACTTCATTATTGACCTTATTCATATCTAACCCCTGTATAAAAAAAGACACCAAAAACAAAGTTAAAAGACAAGTACAGTATCTCTGAACACATGAAGCTGGAAAAGGCAAGACAACAGATTATCCCCAAGGGCCACCAGAAAGGAACATAGCTCTGCAGACACCTCATTTTAGCCCACTGAGACCTGGGTCAGACTTCTAACCTGCAAAACTGTAAGATAACAAATTTGTATTGTTTTAAGGCATGAAACATGCTAACTTGTAGTTATGGCAACAATAGGAAACTATGATAACGACTTACCTCTGTCGATTTCCAAGCATTAATCTTGAGTGGTAGTGTTTCCTGGGACAACACAGTTCCAGTAAACAACTGAATGTCTGGACACTGTTCATGTTTCAATCCTGCCTTGGAAGTGTTTTCTGTCAAAAACATAAAGCTAAGATTTTACATTGGCAAAAAACGGTAATATTTTAATATTAGCTCACAATTTTTAAGTTAATCACTTCTGAAGATTCATTATGCCTACTAAATATATGTCACTTGCCAATAGTTTCCTATGAGTTTTAAGCACTTTAATATACCTCTTTACAATAACTGATACATTCAAACTGATTTTTAAAAGACAACTCAAATTCTAGCCCTTTCCCACATCAACAACTCTATTATAAAACATCTTTCTAAAAAATAAGGTATAATATAGTATAGAAAATAGAGTTTGAAATGTGAAAGTTATTCGAATGCAATTTTAGCAAAGCCGGAATGACAACTATAATTATTCTTATTAATATTTAAAATAAATTTATTTTTGCATTGTGAATTTCATGTGTTCTAAGAGAAACTAATCGAAAATGTAGATTATCTGATAAGAAAAAGAACTTTTAACACAATTTTTAAAATTTAACTTAAACATAGAAAGTAAAATATGCCAGTGAAAATAAACTGATATTTCTACTTACATATTTTTGCTAAATTTAATGTTTTTGCAGTTTTAATATCATTTTCCTTCCTATGTATTAGTATGAACTCTAAAAAATCTCTTAAAGTATTAGTATCAACTGTATCTCAGCATATTCAAACTGGTATATGCGTACTACTGGGGGTATGTAAAGACTTCCCAAGGGCTAGGTGGGCATAGTTTTAAAGAAATCAATTTCCAGATTGGCAACTTCCACATATATGCTTTCCAAAAACCGATCTGCCTGAGAATGTAATCGTGCAGAGGCATCAGGCTAGTTCTTTCCCCCTTCCTTCTCTTAATTAATTTTCTCCCATTTTACAAAAGAAAGACATATCCTCACCCATATTATGGTACAGCTTCCCAATCCATAAGAACCTCTAAGGCACCAAACAGTAGTAAAAAAATACTGGTCTAGGAAAAACCCCCTTTAATCAAGGCATGAAAACTCCAAAGTAGAGCTTTAAGGTTTGTCCTGCCTCATACATATTTCTTTTAATAGCACAGCATGGCATAAATAACAGGGTATTTTGGTCCACATGGGGATGTCTGGTATTCAGACATATTACAGCATGGGGCGGGACAGTGAACAAGTTTCATTTAATATCTTTGTGCTTTTCATCCCCCAACTATTGTTAAAGAATGCATCATTTCTAAGGAAGAGTCCTCTGAAAGCAAAGCAAAGAAACCACAAGAGGCAGGAGGAGCACTTTATGTGGCCAATGCAATGCTCATGACAAGGCTCCATGCCTGAGCTATCCATCTTAGGAATTCAGCAGTGTGAAGACAATCAGAGCGATGTCTGTTTACACATTTATTTGACTAAAGTAAGACATTTTCTGAAAAAAACTTTAAATTTGATTTGGCTACTTTATTTTGACAGTGAGGGTTGGCTTTGCCAACTAGGCTATACGGTAAATACTTCCCCAAAATTGAATAAGCCAAATCTGTCGGTTCTAAAGAGTTTGATAACAATACATTTAAAACATATGATACAATACAATCGTTTTCTAAAAAATGTATTGTATTGACAGGTATGTTGCAATTAATATTTTTATTTTTCCCACACTTCTGGAATATATTGGGTTATAAAGTACAACAGGTTTAATTAATAGTTATTTGATACATTTTAGTAAAGATTTTTTGGTATTATTCCCAGAAGTTGAGAAAGTAAATTACTCCTAATGACTGTTTAACAAGTCTTTTTCTAAGTAGGGTGTTTCCAATTCTTTGCTTTCCACAACATTGAAAAAAGGCCTAAGTAACAGTTGGCAAGAGATGAAAAATATTTTTATAATAAATCACTATATAATTTTTGGCATATTACTTGGAAGGAATTCATAGAATTGATTGATAGTGCTATAATAAAGCACTTCTAGTCCCACATATAATTTATGTGAACAAGTTTTCTCAGCATTCACATCTATAAAAATGCAAACCAGAGAATTTACACTGAACTCTGCTTATATTTAGCAATAGGTAATATTCATATATAGGTAAATAAACAGTTCCATGAATCTCATAAAAGCATATATTTCCGATAAAATTGTATTCTTTATCTTTGATAAGTATTTATAAAAATTTATAAGGCATTTATTTGGTCTTATCAATTGTGTACTCACAATAATTGTAATGATAAGTCAATCTAGAAGAAATATTTTACCACTTAAAGCCTTTAGTCACAGAAAATTTAGAAAAATAATTTTAACTTATATATGTATTTGATATAGGAAAGACTTTCAAGCATAAAAATACTTTATATTAGGATAAAATTCCATGAGGAATGTGCAATAAAAATATGACTTCAAGGAGAAAAAGGAATAATGTAAAATGTCTAACAGTTAAAGAAAACTTCATGCATTTTTTTCAAATAAATGACTACAGGTTTCAATCACAATGGTGTATAGATTCCTTTAGATACACTTAAAAGAATGATATAACAGTTTTGTTTATTTTGGTTTTGGTTTCTTTTGTCTTTAACATCAATATTTACAATATGTAAGAGTTACACCCTTTCAGTTATTTTACTTATAAAATTTCATGTCAACTCAAAAATGAGCAAGGGAGTACATAATTTTTCAAAATCATTTCAGGGGTTATGCAAGAAAAATATCTTGAAAAGCAATGGTATAAGACATGATCCTTGCCTTCAAAAAGTTCATAGGCAGACTAGGGAGATAAGTCTAACATACAGACTTATGGGAAATAATCAGAGAACAATTATATGCTAAAGTTTCCTGAATTAAATAACTTTAGAAATAAACACACTAAAGAGGAATAAAAGCAATGTGCACCACAGTAATCAGGAAGAGCCTTAAACAGGAAGTAAAATCTGAACAAGGCTTTGAAGGATAACTAGAATTCTGATAAATGTAGAGAAAGAGAGAAGTTACTCCAAGCAAGAAGAAGTATGTGGGCAAAAGGAGAAAGTATGGAAGATGCCAGAGACACTAAAGAAATAACAAGAACTTTTCATGTATGGTTCTTACTTCATTTTGTTGTAACTTTACATGAAAACGCACAATTTTAAAATGGGCTTATTTTGGACTTGGAGATTTTATGATTAATACCAGCAAACAGTGGTGACTTGAGGCTTAGCACCTATCTACTATCACTGGATTTAATCAGGAACTATATTATCACTCCTTCAGCATTCAAAACCAAAACTATCTTTGAAATGATATGGACTTAGAGAAGTGGATTAATAAAAATTTCAGAAAGTCAATTTTGAAGTAAACTATGAGAAAAATTAAGGAATAGCAAGAATTGTGAAAGAAAAAATGTCTTGCATATTTGGAGATTAATTTTGGCCTAGAATAGCTTAAATGTTATAAACATACCTTAAAGTTACCTTATGGGACAAGAAAGAAAATTGAATATAACGAGTCTCTGGAAATGTACTAAATTTTTCTTTTTTAAAGTATCAGCACAACACTGGAAGTGAAGTGTGCTTAATTAGATTAGGTGATTACACACATTTATTTCTAGGTTTTCACAAGCAGGTGGAAGGGAGAAAACACATTTAAGTTCCTTAGTGGAAATGAAGTCCCTTTGGTATCATAAGCTACTTATCAATTGAGACTGTGAAGTCACAAGCCAAAGAGGACTAGTAAGGGAATGAGTAACCACAGAAGAAAAAGTTAAAGTGTTGCAGGAAATTAAGATATTGAGTTATATGAAAATGAGTGCTTAGATAGTGTAAGTACTTTGTAGAAACTATCTAGAGAGGAGCTGTAGATTTCGTTGAGCCTGTACCATTCAGATAATACCACAAAGCAGAATTGGTGAACCCTGTGATATTTCCTAGATGACATATCAAACTGACATTCAAACTATCAGAAATTAACAATGCAGCAGCATATTTTGGAATTGAAATGCTCCATAAATTGAACAAATTTCCAAACTGTTCCATTCAGTATTTAGCACTAATAAACACTATTGTTATAAACTGACAATGTCCTTTCAGGTGTAATCTAAGTAAGTTAAGTCACTTACTTAACAAAATTAATTTTAATGATAGACAAATGTATTCCATCACAGAAGATATTCAGTGAGCTAATGAAGAACTGGTAAGATATAAAAGTATTAGCAAAAACAGGGAATTTATCACCATTAAACCAACCTTACAAGAAATGCTCAAGTGAATCCTGTATTTGAAGCAAAAGGAAGATAACTACCATCAGGAAAATGTGCAAAAGTATGAAACTCACTGGTAGAACAGATGCACGAATGACAAAGATAAGAAATCAAACCTTATCACTACAGAAAACTACCAAACTGCAATGAAAAACAATATGAGAGGAAAAAACAAAGAATATACAAAACAACCAGAAAAAAATTAATAATGTGACAGGACTGCTTACTTATCAATAATAGCCTTGAATGTAAATGAATTCCCCAATTAAAAGATATAGACTGGCTAAATAGTTGGGAAAAAAACAAGACCCAATTATATGCTGCCTACAAGAAACTCACTTTTCCTGTAAAGACACACAGACTGAAAGTGAAAGGATGAAAAAAGATATTCCACCCAAAGGAAAACAAAAGCAAGCAGGAGTAGTTAAGTCAAAAACTGTAAAAAGGGACAAGGTCATTATACAATAATAAAGGGATCAATTCAGCAAGAAGTTATAACAATTATAAATATATATGCACCCAACACTAGAACACCCATATATTATATATAAAGTTATTAGGTCCAAAGGTAGATCCCCTTTCTCAGCATTGAACAGATCATTTACACAGAAAATCAACAAAGAAACATTGAATTTAAACTGCACTTTAGACCAAATGGACCTAACAGACACTTACAGAACATTTTATCCAACAGCTATACAGAATACAGCTAGAAGTTTATAGCAATAAACACCTACATTAAAAAGAAAGAAAAGATAGATTTCAAATAACCTAATGATGCATCTCAAGAAACTAGAAAGGCAAGAACAAACTAAAACCAAAATTGGCAGAAGGAAAAAAATAATAAAGATTAAAATAAATGAAATAGGGGCCGGCCCGGTGGCGCACTGGATAGTGCGCCGCTTGGGAAGCGCGGCGGCGCTCCCGTCCGAGGGTTCGGATCCCACATACAGACCGGCTCCCGCTCACTGGCTGAGCGAGGCGCGGGAGCAACACCGAGGCTTGCGATCCCGTTGCCGGTCCCCGGTCCGGTTACGGGGGCAACACTGAGGGTTGCGATCCGTTGCTGGACACGGAAAAAAGACAAAAGAAAATAAATAAATAAATAAATAAATAAATAAATGAAATAAATGAATAAAGAAAATAAAATAAAGAAATAAATGAAATTGAGAGTAAAAAAATACATATGAAAGACCAAGAAAATAAAAAATTGGTTTTTGGAAAAGATAAAATCAACAAGCTGTTGGCTAGACTAACAAAGAGAGAAAAGACTCAAATAAATAAAATCAGAAATGAAAAAGGAGACACTACAACTGATACAACAGAAATAGAAAGAGTCATTAGAAATTATTATGAACAGCAATATGCCAACAAATTGGTAAACCGAGAGGAAACAGATAAATTCCTGGACACATATATATCTTCCAAGATTGAATAAAAAAGAAATAGAAAACCTGAACAGACCAATTACAAGTAATGAGACTGAGTCAGTAATAAAGTCTCCCATTAAAGAAAAGCCCTGGACCTGATGAATTCACTGTTGAATTCTATCTAACATTTAAATTGGTATTAGGAGAACTAATACCAATTCATCTCAAACTCCTCCAGAAAACTGAAGAGGAGGAAATTCTTTCAAACTATATTATGTGGCCCACATTACCCCAATACCAAAACCAGACAAGCACACAACAAAAAAAGAAAACTACAGGCTGATATCTCTGGTAAACACAGATGCAAAAATCCTCAACAAAATACCAGCAAACTGAATCTAGCAACATATTAAAAAACCATTCATTATCATCATGTGGGATTTATACCAGGGATGCAAGGATGGTTCAATACATGCAAATCAATAAATGCAATACATCACATCAACAGAACAGAGGACAAAAAACCCTATGATCATCTCAATTGAAGCAGAAAAAGCATCTGATAAAATTTAGAATTCCTTTATGATTAAAACAAAATACAAACAACAACAACAAAAAACTCTTAACAAATTAGGTACAGAAGGTACCTCAGCACAATAAAGGCCATATATGACAAACCCACAGGTAGCATCATACTGAAAGCTTTTCCTCTAAAATGTGGAGACGACAAGGATACCCAATGTCACCACTCTTATTCAATATATTACTGGAAGTCTTAGCCAGAGCTATTACATAAGATAAAGAAATAAAATGCATCCAAATTAGAAAGGAAGAGGTCAAATTGTTCTTGTTTGCAGATGACATAGGAAACCCTAAAAGCTCCACCAAAAAAATTCTTAGAACTGATTTTTAAAAATTCAATAAAGATGTGGGATACAAAATCAACATACAAAAATCAGTAGAATTTGTATACACCAATAACAAAGTAGTTAAAAAAGAAATCAAGAAAGCAATCTCATTTACAATAGCTACAAAAAATAATAATAATAATCTAGAAATTAATTTAACCAAGGAGGTGAAAAATCTCTACAAGAAAAACTATAAAACACTGATGAAAGAAATTGAAAAAGACATAAAGAAATGGAAAGACATCCCAGTTCATGGATTGGAAGAATTAATATTGTAAAAATGACCATACCACCAAAAGTGATTTACAGGGCCGGCCCGGTGGCGCACTGCTACAGTGCGCCGCTTGGGAGCGCGGCGATGCTCCCGCCAAGGGTTCGGATCCTACATACAGACCGGCCACTCACTGGCTGAGCGAGGTGCGAGCGCAACACCAAGGGTTGCGATCCCGTTGCCGGTCCCGGTCTGGTACGGGCGCGACTCTGCGGGTTGCGATCCGTTGCCGGTCACGAAAAAAGACAAAAAGGGAAAAAAAAAAGTGATTTACAGATTCAATGGAATCTCTATCAAAATACCAACAACATTCTTCACAGAAATAGAAAAACAATCCTAAAATTCACATGGGACCATGAAAGACCCTGAATAGCCAAAGCAATTCTGGGCAAAAAGAACAAAGCTGGAGGCATCACACTACCTGACTTCAAAATATACTACAAACTTATAGTAACCAAAACAGCATAGTATTAGCATATAAACAGACACACAGACCAATGAAACAGAATAAAGAACAAAGAAATAAATCCACATATTTACAGCCAACTGATTTTCAACAAAGGTGCCAAGAACATTCACTGGGGAAAGAGCAAACTCAATAAATGGTGCTGGGAAAACTGGATATCCATATGCAGAAGAATGAAACTAGACCCCTATCTCTCACCATATACAAAAAACAATTCAAAATGGATTAAAGACTTAAGCCTAATACCTAAACTGTGAAACTACCAGAAGAAAACATAGAAGATATGCTTCGGGACGCTGGTCTGGGCAAAGACTTAAGGGATAAGACCTCAAAAGCACAGGCAACAAAAGCAAAAATAGAGATATGGGATTATATGAAACCAAAAAGCTTCTGCACAGCATGAAGAATCAACAGAGTAGACAAACTGCAGAATGGGAAAAAATATTTGCAAAGTATGCATCTGACCAAGGATTAATATTTGGAATATAAAAGGAACTCAAAACAACTCAACAGAAAAAAAAAAAAATCCATTAAAAAATGGGCAATTGAGCTGAATAGATATTTCTAAAAAGAAGACATACAAATGGCTAATGGCTCACAGGCATATTAAAAAGTGCTCAACATCGGGCCAGCCCGGTGGCGCACTGGAGAGTGCGCCGCTTGGGAGTGCAGCGGCGCTCCCGCCAAGGGTTTGGATCCCATGTGGAGACCGGTTCCCGCTCACTGGCTGAGCGCGGTGTGGGCGCAACACCGAGGGTTGCGATCCCGTTACCGGTTAGTAAAAAAGACAAAAAGGAAAAAAAAAATGCTCAGCATCACTAATCATCAGGGAAAGGCAAATCAAAACCACAATGAGATATCATCTCACTCCAGTTAGAATGGCTATTATCAAAAAGACAGAAAATAAATGCTGACAAGAATGTGGAACAAGGGAACACTTATACACTGTTGGTGGGAGTTTAAACTAGTACAGCCATTATGGAAAACAGTATAGAAGTTCTTCAAATAACCAAAAATAGAACTACCACATGATCCATCAATCCCACTACTGGGTATATATCCAAAGGAAAGGAAATCAATATATTGAAAATATATCCACACTCCTATGTTTATTGCAGCTTTATTCACAAAAGCCAAGAGATCAATCAACCTAAATGGCCATCAACAGATGAATGGATTAAAAAAAAAAACAAAACCAACTGTGGTGTATATATATAATGGAATACTATTCAGCTATTTTAAAAAATCAAATCCTGTCATTTGCAGCAATATGGATGGAACTAAAGCCCATTATGTTAACTGTTCAACCTACAACAATGGCTCCTCCCTAGATTTAAAAATATAGGACAATAATACGTGTACATAAACAGAGAAAGAAAATAAAGAATAAAGGAAGTGGGGCAAAATGTTAACAATTCGTGAATCTGGATGAAGACTCTATGAGAGCTCTTTGAACTATTCTTGCCACTTTAAGTTTGAAACTACTACAAAATGAAAGTTTTGTTTTTTTTTAATAGGACAAGTATAAATTACTTGAAGATATTTAAGTGTAATAATGCCTCAAGGCAATGAGATTGGAGTCAAGGTTCCTAACTCATGATTCTGCAAAAGGTAGATATAAACTTAATCACCATAAGACTTTACTTTCCTGTCTTAAAAAAAATTGTTTTGTGTGTGTCAATTGTCTTTTTTCCTTTTCTTACATTTAACATTCTTATTTTACTTTTTAAAAATTTTAAGATTTATTCGTACACATTTGTGCAGTACAATTTGTTTCAATACATGCACATACTGCATTGAATCACTTAGAATAGACAGCATAGATTTGTACCTGTTAATCTTCCACTCCTGGTCTCTGGTAACCATTATTCTACTCCCTACTTCTATGAGAACCACCTTTTCTTTTGGTAGATTTCACATATGAGTGAGATCATATGGTATTTGTCTTTATGTGTTTGGCTTACTTCAGTTAACATAACCGTCTCTAAGATGCTTTAGAAGGACAGGGCATGAAGAGTGCAAACACTGTAAATCTTTCTTGAAAGGTGAATTTTGAGATTAACAGGAAAAATGCGTGTTTTGAAAAAAGGTGAAAACAAAAAGGTAAAGAAGAAAGCAAATATATTTAAGCAGATTTTAAAAATTAAAAACGAAATAGCTAGATTAAAAAAGTAAGAAAGGACCGATATTTATTGCTGGAGATCTTAAAAGGGGAGTTAAGGCAATTTTATTTCAGCATCTTGCTAACAAACAGCATATGAAATTTGAGAGATTGCCAGTAGTTCTCACTTAAGAATAATGGGGAAACAGGAAAATTCATAAACTGTGTTAAGTGCTCAGCCTCAGGGACCAGGAGAAATAAACAGTCACTACAAAAGCAAGTTGTAATATGTGGTGGCTAACTCCTAGGTTAAGAGAGCAGAGTGAAACTGCAACACAGAATTCCCATCACCCCACACTTAATATTTTTTAAAAAGTCAAAACTAAACAAAAAATTTTTACAACAGTAATCTAACATGGAAATAGACATAACTAAAAGTATTTTTAAAAGAAAAAGAATAAAAATATCTGGTGGCCAAGAAAGGAAAGAAGATATATATGGATTTCTTTTTCCTAAATCTGATAATCTCTGCCTTTTAACAGATGACTATAATCTATTAATACTGTGATTATTAATATATTTGGACTTACGTCCACCACTTTTTTTTTTATTTCCGTCTGTCCCACTTTATCTATGCTTATTGCCCTTTATAAAAATTTTTATTTTTTTCTCACTCCATTTGTTTCTTGCCATTTGTTTGGAATATATGTCCTCTATTTATCTTCTTTTAGAGTTTATCCTTAAAAGTCCACCATACCTCACATTTACCTTTAAAAATTGAGTCAAATAATTTTTTTTTTTTTTTTTGCAGCTGGCCAGTATGTGGATCTGAACCTTTAACCTTGGTATTCAATAACCATCTTAACCTTCTCTCAAAAAAAAATAAGGACTTTTAGAACGCAACTCTGTAGATCCACCCACCCGCAACTTACATACCATGGCTATCCACTATTTTAGCTGCCTTTTTTTTTTTTTTGTCTTTTTTCGTGTCCGGCAACGGATTGCAACCCTCAGTGTCACGCCCGGACCGGACCGGGACCGGCAACGGGATCGCAACCCTCCGTGTCGCACCCGCCCCTCGCTCAGCCAGTGAGCGGGAACCGGTCTGTATGTGGGATCCGAACCCTCGGCGGGAGCGCCACCGCACTCCCAAGTGGCGCACTGTAGCAGTGCACCACCGGGCCGGCCTAGCTGCCTTTTTTTTTAACTCAAAAATTAGACATCATTATTTTATACAGAAAATGTTTAATTTTATATTCATGTTTACCATCTGCTCATCATTCTCTCTTGCATTTCTAACCATCTTCCTGGAGTAAATTTCCTCTTTTTAAATGTATCCTTTAATGTAGGTCTCATGGTGGTAAACTCAGTTTTTTATCTATAAATAACTATTTCACCTTCGTCCTTAAATGATAGTTTTGTCGGGTAAACGGCCTATTCTTTTCTCTCAGCACTTTGAAGATACTGTATCACTGTCATCTTGCCTTTGTAGCTGTATTTGCTGGCATGGGTAACTGTCATTCCTTTGTAGAAGTATCCTCCATATGTCTTAGCATTGCTTTCATATTTCCGTTTTCTTTGGACCTATCTTCTAGTTCACTAAATTAAGTTTTTTATTTCAGAGATATTTTTCATTTCTGTAAATCCCCTTTTTTCAAATTCATTTATTCAGTCCTAATAATCTCTTGATAATTGGTGATATATGTGATTATATCCTGTATCTAAATATTTAAATACATAGCTGTTCTACATCCTGTATCTGACCTTTCTTTCCAATATCTACAATCTTTGGGGAACTAAATATGTTCTTTGCTGCTTACTTTCTCCTCGTTTGGTAATAATATTGGATTGTGAGCACACTGCTTGATTTTAAATAGTGAAAATCCTATAGACCTAACTTGTGAATTGAATAGACTTTCTTTGTATAGAGAGAATTACCTGGGACCACTTCATCCCCAATCCCTTAAGGGTCTTGTTTTGTTCAGCACAATAATCCAGGTTATCCTTCCCAACGTTCAAGAAAATAAAAGCCCCAAACTCATATTTTTAACTATTAACAACTGCCTTTAAGCAATTCAACCCCTACAGACACCTGCAGCTTCCCACATGTGCCAGCTCCAAGTCTCTGACGCCAGCTCACATGTTCTGTTCTAATTTTATTTGATTGATTGATTGATTTTAAGTTTTGATGGAGAGACCTCCGGAGACTTCCCATACCTCTTGTGAGGCTAGTAATGTCTCAAACAGAGTGTCATTTCCCATCTTTGGTTACTGAGCAATAATAGATGGAGCTCCTAATTAGTCTTATTGCCAGCAGTAGACCTTTAATATTTTTTACTAAAAAACAGCATATAGTACATTCTGTTTTTATAAAAATAATTTCTCTCTAGCTATCCATATCTCTCTATGTATGGATGGATAGAAAGATGCCTACAATTATGTCCATCTAATATTAATGATGGCTATTTCTGAGTAATGAGATTGGTAATGATTGATTCTTCATCACAAGCCTGTATGGTTTTTAGAAGAATAAAGTGATTTCCTGAAACAAAAACAAAAGAGAAAAGATGAGCAGACTGGAAGCAAATATTCTGAGATGTTAACAGCGGTTGATTTGGGGTGGTAGGGATATGTTATTATTTTCTTTTTTGTACATTTATTTTTAAATTTAAAAAAATCAACTGCCTGACATTCCTCAATGCAAATATTTTAATAACAACCACAATTTATACCATAAGCCCTGCCATCTCATCTCTATGTGAAAGGCAACCAAGTATGACTCCATGTCAACTTTCTCTTTACAAAGTCCCTGTAGGAAGTAACATCATCAACATTGGTAATTTTTATTATAAAAGCATGACAACTACTTTGCAGTATAACTTTTGGTTCAACAACAAGCATAGAGTATTTGCAGGGAAATATTTCATGATACAGAATGCTATTACATTTAACATAGACTAGAGCAATCCTTTTATAATACAGGTAAAATTCCATTTCATACTGTTACTAACGAGCTCTTTATGGAAGATCAGATGACTAACACAGGTAACGTTTTGCTGGTCTGGTTGTAAGCAATGTCTCTGGAGACAGTTTTTGAAATAATTGTTGCTGCTAAAGGAAAGGGCCTAACTCTGATACTTACAGGTCAAAGAAGCAGTGTTATAACTGTGCTTTTTGTAGTTTTCTCTGTCTTGCTATCAAGCAGCAATTATACTTCAGCTCATCTCTTCCTTCAAACATCAAAGTCATCTAAACAAAAACCACCCACGCTATCTAGGAGAATTAAAACTTAAGGAAAATATTCAGGAATAGGGAGGAAAAAGAAGTGATGTGTATATAACACCTTCTTTAAAGTACCTCTTTTCCATTACTAATTTGCCACAAAGAAGCTAGGCACAGCTGTTTCAGCTCTAGAGCCTACAGCCTGGGAACTGGATTCCTAGCAATGCAGCCAGTTTTACATTTCACTATAACTAAATAACTTAGAGATATCTTTAAATTCCTCCTGATGGAAATTTACCTGTATGACAGCACCACTTGCCTCCATTTTCTGTTAGAGTCATTTTCAATTTCTCTCTTTCTTCTCCAATTCATCATCCACTTATCCCATTGCCTCTATATTCTATCATTAAACATTACTGTTCCCTCCTTTCTATAACCCTAGAGCAGGTCCTGGATGCCGGAAATTGAAACAACTGACTCTTACAAAGCTTCCCTCCAATTCGTATCTCCTTCTAAATATTGTTTATTATGTTCTTGATGAATTACTCTGAATATTCTGATCTGCCCATATTTTTCCACATATTCAAATTTCTATTCTTTATTCCTTTTTGTCAGATAACCAAATGTTACCATGCTAATCCATTTCTTGTTTGTATTCTTTCTCACTATGGTAGAGCCTACTTGTCGCCCCCTATGTTTATTCTCCCCCTCTTACTTAATAACAAAATCTCTTAACTTTCATCTGGGCACATAGCTGTCTAGTATAAAATCTACATTTCTCTGCCTCCCTTGCAGCTAAGAGTATCCAAGTGAACAAGTGCCAAACAATAAAAAAATGTTATAAGCAACTTTTAATGAGTGTCCTTAAAAGGAGCAGCCATTTGTATTTTCAACCTCTTCTTCCTACTGGATAGAATGCAGATGTGATGGCTGGAGCTCAAGCAGCTATTGAACACGAAGCGGAAGTGGATCATAAAGTGGAAGTTAGATGCTGAATATGGTGTAGCAACAAGACATAAAGAGCCCTAGACCCCTGACATTGGAGAGAGCCACATCAGTCATAGAAAATCTACTCTAGATTATTTAAGGAGAGAGAAATAAATTCCTATCATGTTTAAGCTGCTAGCACCTTTGTGGCCTCTACTACTATGATTTGTGGATACACCTAATTCTAACTGATCTACCAGTCTCAAAGTTTTCATTTGTTACTTCTCCTGTCCCATTAAGAATGCTCCCCAATTTATTATGTTTTCCCACCTCACTCCCAAACTGTGTTTTCTTTTTTCCTTTAAAATACAGCTTCAGATTCAAATGCCTACACGAAGATGGTTAGTATTGCTAAATTTACTTAATCCAATTACTCTTTTTTGAACATAAACACACATATCAATATATCTAGTATGTATGTGTAGAGTTAGGGGGTAAATGAAAAATAATGTAACAGATTTTGTAACAAATTTACTACAGCTTTTACATCCAAACATTAACTATTCACTATAAATCACTGTCTTACTATAGATTTACTTCAGGGATGCCATCATTTATCAAAACTCCTTTGGAACAACTTTTTGTGAAACAGACTCAAAAGCACATATTACATCACAAGATATAAGCTCTGTGAGAGCAGAAATATACCCAATTTGCTTACTGTGCCTAGAACAATGTCTAGCATATTTTAAGTAGGTACTCAGTACAAGTTTGGAGTATTAAAAAAATTAATTGTAGCAAAACTTCACTTGAAGGTGGATTGACTTTTTCAAAATAGTCAAAAGTCATTCAGAGCTCAGTCTAGTGAATAAAACATGTCATGAAGCTGAGGAATATCATTTTGGGTTAAAAAAAACCAATCTGTGACTATAAAGCAATAAACTGGAGTTTCTTGTGTGAACCATAAAATAAGAGTTGAGTTACTTCTGTATCGATTTAGGGACTCATTTCCTAAGCTTACAACTAACCACTCCCAGTCTGCTGCAATTTCAGGGCATTTGCCCCTGCTGTTCCCTTGGCCTGATATACATGGATTGCTCCCTCACTTAATTCAGGCATCTATTTAAACATTCACCTCCTAAAAAAGGCGTTCCCTCACTACCTGACTTAAAATAAAGCCATCCCTGACATACACTGTCCCCTAACCCTGCTTTCCCTTTCTTTATAAGACTTGTTACTATCTGACATATTTTATATCTATTTTGTTTATGTGTGTTTAATATGTCTCTGTCACTAGAACGTTAGTTCCATGGTGAACTTTATTTTATTCACAGCTGTAGCTCCAAATTTCTGCTAGATACCCAAATTTCAAATAATAAATTCAATAATTATGTGTTTATTATGAAAGAGGAAAGAGTAAGAAAAGAAATAGGAGGAGGAGCAAGAAAGGTAACAGAGAAATAGCAAAAAGAGTGAAGAAACTCTGGATAAGTCATAACTGGTTATTTTGCTCTGTTACTCTGTTTTTAGTGTCAGTTTGAATTCAAGGCTTCCATGAGAAAATTTCAGAATTAGTCACTGTCCCTTTTGGAGATTTATTTCACAAGAAGTGGGTACCCGGGCCGGCCCGGTGGCGCACTGGATAAGTGCACCGCTTAGGAAGCGCGGCGGCGCTCCCGCCCGAGGGTTCGGATCCCACATACAGACCAGTTCCCGCTCACTGGCTGAGCGAGGCGCGGGAGCGGCACCGAGGGTTGCAATCCCGTTGCCGGTCCCCGGTCCAGTACGGGGGCAACACTGAGGGTTGCGATCCGTTGCCGGACACAGAAAAAGACAAAAAGACAAAAAAAAAAAAAAAAGAAGTGGGTACCCTAAAGAAAGAGAAAAAAAAAAAAAAAAAAAAAAAAAAAAAAAAAAGAAGTGGGTACCCTAAAGAAAGAGATTCCATTACTTTTAGAAGCATTTGGATGGTATTTACTATTCTAACTACAGTGGCAACCTCTTTTAACCTCTACCTTCCCAATCCACAAGTACAAATTGAGCGAACATTTGAGAACTCTTGACTATGTCAGAGAAGTACCCAAAATTTTTAGCAGGATTAGTCTGTGTTGGTATTACTACTAACATTTTTAAACCTCCACACTTAACTAACATTTGGAATTACCTATTCATATTGAATATCTGTAGCTCTTTTAATAGATGTCTTAGCTCAGGCTGCTATAACAAAGTACCACAGAATGGGTGGCTTATAAACAATCGAAATTTCTCTCTCACAGTTCCAGAGTCTGGAAGTCCCAGATCAGAGTGCCAGCGTGGCCGGGTTCTAGTGAGGGCCCTCTTGTGGAATGCAAACTGCTGACTTATTGTTGTATCCTCACAGAGGGCAAGAAAGCTCACTGGGGTCTCTTTCATAAGGGTACTAATCCCATTCATAAGGGAGGCACTTTCTTGACCTAATCACCTCCCAAAGGCCCCACCTCCAAATATCATGATGAGGATTAGATTTCAACATATGAATTTGGGGGGTGGGGGACACAAACATTCAGTCCCTGTATTAGTCTGTTTTATGTTGCTATAACAGAATATCTGAGACTGGGTAATTTATAAAGAACAGTTTTATTTGGCTTACGATTCTGGGACAGCTGCAGCTAGCAATGGCCTCGGGCTATTCCTACTCATGGCCGAAAGCGGCAGGCAGCCAGCCAGCGGGTACAAACAGATCACATGGCAAGAGGAAGAAAGAGGGTGGAGGAGGTGCCAGGGTCTTTTAAACAACCAGCTCTCATGGGAACTAACAGAGCAACATGGGAACTAACAGAGCAAGATCTCACTCAGGCTCCCCTCTGCCAGGGAGAGCATTAATCCATTCATGAGGGCTCCACCCCCATGACTCAAACAGCTCCCAACACTGCCACATTGGGGATCAGATTCGCACATGAATTTGGTGAGGACAACACATCCAAACTCTATCAGTCCCTAACAATAGATTTACATGATAAAGCCTATGAAAATACTTGTAACTATGTAACCACTACTGTGCCCCTCACTTACGGCACAAAGTTTAGTTCCTTCAAGGGACAGTTATCTAAATCACATTTCATTAATGTTTTCGCTTTGTCAAACTATCCATTCCCTCATACACAACTTATCAATGGAGGTTGTACTGGAGAATTTAGGGCAAAATGACATTCCTTTCAGTTTCAGCAAATTTGGTAGAAAGATAAATAACATTGTCCCAATGATTTCTATTATAACATTATAAATAAATCCCTTTTTTAAAAAAAGTTCTAAAGTCCAGATTTAAAATTTTAGGCAAAGGAAAGCATACAAAGTATTATCCTAGAAGTATTTTTAGAGCACTCTTAGAATTTTGAAGCACATTTTAGAAAATTTCAATTTCTTAATTTGTAGGATCAGATAGTACCCATGCACTCATACCCAGACGCTAGTTTCAAAAGACAATATTCCTTCATATTTCGGTCATGCATAAAATCTTAAAATTGAATCACAATGCCAAATAGGTTAGTCACTAGTTTAATACCTTTTAAGCTCAAAAACAATTGAATCCAAGATAACTGCATTCAGAAAATAATCATAAAATTTTCTACCGAATATTCTTCATCTTTGTTAGAAGTATAATATAGTAATAGCAGTACTAATAAAATATCAGTTAGTTAGTCCTAAAACCTAATGTTTTATTCTTTTTAATTGTTCTTAAATGATACTTATTGCATCTTAGGCCAATGTTCATTATACGCACTTTTGTGACGTAGCCTTGCAAACTTAAGAAGTTTTTGCTGCTTCTCTGAGGCAGGAATTTCTGGTGCAGGGACAGAAGCACATGCTGTTGGTGAGTTACCTGTACCAGGTAATCTTTTAGGAAATGTCACAGAGTAGGAGGTACGCCATCTAGTCCGACATGCCACTTCCCTCTCTTTATACAGCAACTTTTCATCCATCAGCAATGTTATGACTTGCTTAGACTTTTCCCGGATATAGTAACCTGAAAAATACATTGAATTCACTTAGAAAAGGAAATGTGAGTTAATGCTACAAATTTTTTTTTTGTGGGGGGACAGCTGATTGGTACAGGACTCAAAATCCTTGACCTTAGTTAATTTTTATTCTTAAAAAAAAAAAAAATGTGAGTAAAGTTAAAAAACCTGTAGCAAATAAAGAACTGTCAATAAATGTACTCCTTTTCTTACACTTTAAGTAGTAAATAAATCATTTGTATGTGACAAAATCGTATCATACATTGGCATTACATTTTTCACTTTACATGCATTATTGAATTTTCCTTTTAAAAGCAATACATACTCCGCAATAAATCAAACAATACAGGCATACAAAGAAGAGAAATTAGTTAGCAAGATGTATGACCATGACATATGGCTAAAGATTTAAACTAATATGCACAGTGTGATTCAAATCTATAAAGCCCAGGGGAAAATAAACTACTATATGAGAGTATTTCAACAAGTTCATAGATTGTATCATCTTTTGATTCTTTTTGTCCACAAACTTTCTGAAGTACCCTCACATGTATACAGAGGAAAAGAATAGATAGACAAATACATAAATTGCTATGGTTTGAATGTGTCCACTCCAAAATTCAGGTATTGCCAACATGATATGAGTGTATTAAGAGGCAGAGCCTTTAAAAGGTGATCAGGCCATGAAGTCTTCTCCCTTGTGAATGGGATCAAGGCCCTTATAAAACAGGATTCACACACTTCTCTTGCTTGCCTTCTGCCTTCCACCTTCCACCATATAAGGACACAGCATTCCTCCCCTCTGTAGGATGCAGCATTAAGCCACCATCTTGGAAGCAGAGAGCAGCCTTCACCAAACAACCAAACCTGCCGGCACCTTGATCTTAGACTTCTCATCTCCAGAACTGCGAGAAAAATAAATGTCTGTACTTTATAAATTACCTAGTCTGTGGATTCTGTTATAGCAGCACAAACAGACTAAGACAGGAAAGCAGGCAGACTGTGTACTTACAACATTGTTAATATATGTTACCTTAGAAGGGTACAATTGAGGTCGGACAAGAAAAAGGAGGGCAATTGGCTTTTCTTTGACAACATCCTATTGAAACAGCTTGTTATCATTAATAGAGTGACAGAGCATAGTCAAAGACCAGAATTCTAGTGATGGCTCTGCCCTTAACCATCTGTGACTTTGAGCCAGTCAGGTGGTCTGTCTGGCCTGTGTCTCCTATCGGAAAAGCAATACAAACATACCTGTTTCAATATAATTCACAGATATAGAAGTACACTGTAACCCATAACTTATTCAAATATAAGGTATTAGTAATCTATAACTATAGTTACAACCTATAACTCATTCAAATATAAGGTTTTAGTAATTAGTATTCTCAACCCTCCCCCTTGAGAAATGAAGGAAATCACTTACCTCTCCACATCTTGGAACCAACTCATATCAACATCTCATGTCTTCCCAATCCTTCTTCCAGAAGTAAACTCAAAAGTCCCTAAAGATCCACTACTATGTTAATTGTGGGCTCTAGGTGTGATGAATTAAAGTATTAATGTTTTCCAACTATAATTAACTAGCAGTGGAAGTAATAAAAAATGTTCAAATTCAGTGTATATTTAGATGACAGGGGCCAACGTTGTTCTGTAACTGCCAGTCACTTAAGTATTCATATGGACAGTGTTAGAAACCTTTGCTCAAGTTGCCATCTTTTCCAAGATTATTTGATCTCATCTCACCTCCTGGTCATTTCTTCCTTCTGAAGTTCTTTTATAACTGCTTCAAACCTATCATTCTAAACACTCTTAACTTCCTACGATTAGTTTGCAGTTCATAACCATAAATCACCAGTGTTTCGGGTTACCAATCGGTGTCACAGAAGATTGCTGTGAATTTTAGCCACTGGGGACAATATGCAGGACATTATCTTTCCCCTGGAGAATGGACATGAAAAACATGTTTTCCCATTCTTAACTTCAGGAACTCATCTCCTTCCACTTTCCCCTTCCCTCTACTCTAGACACCCTGGTGCTTTATTCTACAATCCTACCATGCTCTTCATCTCCTTAGAGCCATATGCTGGCTGCCGTTTCTGCCAGGAACTCTCGCATGGCTAGATCCCTGATTCATTCATGTCTCTATTCAAATGTCACCTCCTCAGAGAAGCCTTCCTTCTTTCCACCCTCAATAAAACAGCCCTATCCCTATCACTCTCTGTTCCCTTGTGCTTTATTTTTCATGTGGCATTTACCACTATCTAATATTATATATGCATTATATATGTACTTGTTTATTATTTGTTTCCTCACCTAGAATAAAAGCTCCATGAAAGGCAGAAAAGTCTCATTCTAGACACTGATATGTTCACTGTCTAGAAGAATTATTGGCACACAGTATATGCACAATAAATATTTACTAAATGAATAAATCAATGAAGGAACAAATTACAAAAAAATCTCAAATTTTCTTGTTGACATAGTACAAATGGAACTAGATTGGTCAAAGATACTGAGAGCCAACTTACAACTCAGCTTCCTGAGAACATTTCTTAGCCTGAAATAATTTCTTGCAACACCCCGAAGTAGAAGAGGTTAGAAGTAGAAATTATGGGACAGATGTGGACTATGCTACCTGGAGTCTGTGTGAATTGGTGGGATTTGAGAGCAGTGCAATAATTGTAAGAGGCAAGCAGTACACCAAGCAGAGAGCCATTTGCAATGGTGGAGGACTTCTCCCCAGAACATCAGGGCTCCTCCCTCAGGTACTCATCAGCAGCACCAGGAAGGTCAGGCCACAGCAGTTTACCAAAAATAGGGAAGATATCATCCATAAGTGAGCTCCTCTCTCAAGTGTGCTCACTACCCAGGTTATCTCTCTACCACCCTCAAGATACTGGGTATTAACCTGGCTGTTCCTATTTTTTTTTCCTTTTTGTCTTTTTTCGTGACCGGCAACGGATCGCAACCCTCAGTGTAGCGCCCGTACTGGACCGGGACCGGCAACGGGATCGCAACCCTCGGTGTTGTGCCCGCACCTCGCTCAGCCAGTGAGCGGCCGGTCTGTATGTGGGATCCGAACCCCCGGTGGGAGCGCCACCGCACTCCCAAGCGGCGCACTGTAGCAGTGCGCCACCGGGCCGGCCCTAACCTGGCTGTTCTAAAGCATAAAAGCTGAAAGAGAAAATCCAGGAAGAACCCAATAAACCTGCTTCAAGGATGAGTTAAATAATAATAATATTAATAATAAGATGGGATATACTCACTTTTAACCAATATGTTTCTGAAAAAAAAGGAGGACAAAGTCCTAAAATAGAATAGTACTGGGGGCCGGCCCGGTGGCGCACTGCTACAGTGCGCCGCTTGGGAGTGCGGTGGCGCTCCCACCGAGGGTTCGGATCCCACATACAGACCGGTTCCCGCTCACTGGCTGAGCGAGGTGTGGGAGCAATGCCGAGGGTTGCGATCCCGTTGGTGGTCCCAGTCCAGTACGGGCGCGACACTGAGGGTTGCGATCCGTTGCCGGACACGAAAAAAGACAAAAAGGAAAAAAAAAAAAAAGAAGAATAGTACTGGAAGTAGAATAAATTTAGGCAGCAACTGCTTTGTGTCTTAAAGTAAGAAATGGGGGAAGGGGGTAGAAAACATGGATTTTTTTTTTGTCCTTTTTTTGAGACCGGCCGCGCCGCGCTCAGCCAGTGAGCGCTGTGAGCGCACCGGTCATCCCTATATAGGATCCGAACCCACAGCGGGAGCGCCGCTGCGCTCCCAGCACCGCACTCTCCCGAGTGCTCCACGGGCTCGGCCCAAAAACATGGATTTTTAGAAACAAGAAATTCAAGTATGCAACAGATCGATATCCAAAGATACTGTATAAAACACATCAAGATGAAAAGGTTGTTAATTGACATGCAGGTTAAAATGAAAATAAAGCTATACACTGATCTAATTCAGATTTTTGGTTATAAGTTACAGAAATTCAATTTGAACTGGGTAAGGCAAAAGTCACCGGAAAATCAGGGGTTGCAACTGGGCCTCAGGCACAAATGAAGCAGTCACTAGAAAACCACCAGGACTCACCTTCCCTATCCCATCTCTGCTTCTGCGTAACACCTTCATTTTCTCCTCTTGTAGAATGGCTTCTTCTACCTGGGTGTGTATATGGCCACCAATAGCCCCAGATTCACACCTCACACCCTGCCACCTGAAAAGCCTCCCTCTTCCTTTCTTCAAAATTGAAGTATCCAGGAGAATGACTGGTTGGCCCAGCTTGAAACAGTCACATGCCCATTGCCACAGCCAGAGGGTTCAAAGGCCACAACTGGCAATCCACATTAGAATAACACAGTGGAGTGATGGTAGGATCAACATGACTGGAAAAATGATCAAGTAAAAAGCCAGCTTAAAGGGCCGACCCCGTGGCACACTCGGGAGAGTGCAGCGCTGGGAGCGCAGCGGCACTCCCGCCACAGGTTTGGATCCTATATAGGGATGGCCGGAACGCTCACTGGCTGAGCACGGTGTGGGCAACACCAAGCCAAGGGTTGCAATCCCCTTACCGGTCACAAAAAGGACAAAAAAAAAAAAAAAAGCCAGCTTAAGGAGTCCTCCCCAAAATGAGGAGATATGAATTACTAAAGCAACTATGAAAGAGATCAATATACAAGGATATTCATTTATGCAGTCATTTAATCATTTCTTTAACACTTCAGTTTCAGGAAATATTCTAAGCAATGGGGCACACATAAGAAAAAAAGAGACAAGGTCCCTGCAGTTATGGCATTTATATTTTAGTTGGTTGAAACATCCAATAATCACAGACAAGATCATTTCAGATAAAAATGAAAGCTTTAATGGAAATAAAGAATGGTGATGTTCTAAACATTAATTTCGAGTGTGGCCACGGAAGTCTTACTGAGGAGGTAACATTGCTGAGTCTTGAACAGCAAGAAAAAGCCACTCATGCAAAGACCTGAGGGCAGAGAGCACCAGGCAATGGAACACCTGCAACTTCACTTCTTCAGGAAAGCCTTCCAGTGACAGTTAACTACCCCCTCCCATCACACTCTCTGGACAGACCTGGATCCTCACAGCACCTTACACTTTTCTTTCACAGTACTTCCACAGTTTGTAATTGCCCACTTAGTGAATGTCCTTTTTCTCCATTAGACTGCAACATCCATGAAGACCAGAACTATACTTGCACAGCTATACTTATCTAACAGACACTTTAAAAAGTTTGTGAGGGCCGGCCCGGTGGCGCACTGGATAGTGCGCCGCTTGGGAAGCGCGGCGGCGCTCCCGTCCGAGGGTTCGGATCCCACATACAGACCAGCTCCCGCTCACTGGCTGAGCGAGGCGTGGGAGCAACACCGAGGCTTGCGATCCCGTTGCCGGTCCCCGGTCCGGTACGGGGGCAACACTGAGGGTTGCGATCCGTTGCCGGACACGGAAAAAAAAAAAAAAGACAAAAGACAAAAAAATAAATAAATAAATAAAAAGTTTGTGAAATGAATGAATACGCTGAGGAAAAATTTCTCAAATGCTGGGGAGGAGTCTATATAAGTTTACAACTGAACATCATATAAAGAGATTTGGAAATATGGTAAACTCAAAGACCTTGGGCATTGAGAAACACCACCAGGAAAGATACATACCTTAAGATCTTCAGAATAACAAGTACAATCATGCGTTGCTTAGTGAAGGGGATACGTTCTGAGAAATGCATCGTTAGGCAATTTCATTGTTGTGTGAACATCACAGAGTGTACTTACACAAACCTATAGCCTACTGTACACCTACGCTATATGATATAGACTATTGCTCTTAGGCTACAGACCTTTACAGCAATGTTACTACACTGAATACTGTAGACAACTGTAACACAGTGGCAAATATTTGTGTATCTAAACATAGCTAAACATAGAAAAGGTAGAATAAAAATATAGTATTATAATCTTATGGGACCACAGTGGTGTTATGTAGTCTGTACTGACCAAAACGTTGTTATGCGGTACATGACTGTATTAGGCTTCAAACAATAGTTTTAAAACATCTGAATACTCCTGGTCTCTATTCCTGACCTATTGTCCTACCAAAATCTACTCTTCTTCCCATATTCTTTTCTCAGTGAATGTGATTTCTATTCTAAGTTAAAATAGGAACATATACCTTCCCAGATTCAGTTATCCATGTCTACTGATTATACCCCGCTAAATACCTTCTAAATCCATTCTCTCCTCTCCAGCTCCCTTAGTTCAGACCCTGATCGCTTTTTGCCAATGGTGTCCTAAATTACCACTGACCTCTGAACAACTCGAGGGTTGGGGCGCTGACCCCCCCCCCTACAGTTGAAAATCCATATATAACTTTTGACTCCCCCAAAACTTAGCCTACTGTTGACCAGAAGCCTTACTGATAACATAGTCAATTAACACATTTTTATATGTATTATATACTGTATCCTTACGATAAAGTAAAATAGAAAGAAAACACTATTAAGAAAATAATAAAAGAGAAAATACATTTACAATACTGTACATATATTCATTGAAAAAAATCTATGTATAAGTGGACTCACACAGTTCACGTCCATGTTGTTCAGGGTCAACTCTGTTTGCTCATCTTTAATCTCCCCTCCAATCCACCCTCTACAATGCCTCCAGGGGGTAGGGGTGGGGGTGCGGAGGGAGAGAAGTATCTAAAATATCTGATTGAGTTGTTTTCAAGTTAAAAAACCTTAAGTCGAGTTGGCACAGTAAGTTCATGCTTCAAAGTATCCCTCTGCTCTGCTCCAAATACACAGCAATAATAGACACTGTCAGTCACAAAAAGAAGATAAAAGCCTCCACAAAGCAGGAATATAAGAGAAATGAAAAAGCAGTGAGCAGAGCTGAAGCCACAGGGCTGCTGGGCTCTTGATCTGGCAGCAAGGAGTTCAGCTCCTCGGGTGTGAGAGAACCAGAGTTGGTCTCACTCTTTGACGTTGGCGGGGAAGAGGCCCTGTGTTTATTAGAGAAGCCTGGGAAGAAAAGAAAAAGAAAAAAATAGCCACTAACTGCTTCCTAGGCTATAACTTATTTGCAGCTGTGGATCTAAAAGCAGGAGGACACACATGCAGCCTTAAGACCTGGAACTAAATAAGACATCATGCTCAGTCCCTGGGTGTTTTAGTCCGTTTTGTGTTGCTATAACAGAAATACCTGAGACTAGGTAATTTATAAGGAAAAGAGGTTTATTTGGCTTACGACTCTGGGACAGCTGCATCTGGCATGGGCCTCAGGCTGCTTCTATTCATGGAGGAAAGTGGCAGGCAGCCGGCGGGTACAAGCAGATCACATGGCGAGAGGAAGCAAGAGAGAGAGAGAAGATGCCAGGGTCTTTTTAAGCAACGAGCTCTCGCGGGAACTAATAGAGTGAGAACTCACTCATTAATCCCCCGCCCCCAGGGAGAGTATTAATAAATTCATGAGGGATCCACCCCCATGACTCAATCAGTTTCCAACACTGCCACATTGGGGATCAAATTTCCACATGAGTTTTGGAGGGGACAACACATTCAAACTCCATCACTGGGTCTGTGACACCCTAGTATTATCGTACGATATGACCTCCAAGCCACCTTTATAAGGTCTAGAGGTTCTAAGGGAGCTGGGTAAAAGGAACTAAAAAAACCAACATAAAGGAAAAAATGAACATGGGTGGTTGCGGTTAGAACCTCCCACTCAAAATAAGCTAAAAACGAAAATTCTTTTTTTTTTTTTCCTTTTTGTCTTTTTTTCGTGTCCAGCAACGGATTGCAACCCTCAGCGTTGCTCCCGCACCTCGCTCAGCCAGTGAGCGGGAACCAGTCTGTATGTGGGATCCGAACCCTTGGCGGGAGCGCTGCTGCGCTCCCAAGCGGCGCACTGTAGCAGCGCGCCACCGGGCCGGCCCCTAAAAACGAAAATTCTAAAATACATTTTTAAAAATTCTAATACTAAGCCAATAAAATCAGCAATTGAAATAAAATTCACTCTAAGCAAAATCAATGTTTCTACAGGATCTTCTATAGAATCAATACTCTATAAAATTTTTAAATCCTCTAAAAAAGATTTTTAAATAAATGATTAAGAGAGATTAATACATGACTCATACCCACAACAAGGAATATGAAATCATAAAACAAAATAAAGACAAGCAGAAATGAAACAAGAACAGATGGATATGAAAATGACCTATTAAAAATCCTAGATATGTAAACTGAAGTCATTGAGATTTGAAAAAAAAAAAAAAATGCTCAACATCCAAGATAAACTCCAGACTCAAACAGCTGAAGATAGAATTGGTAACTGTAGAGCAATACCAAGGAATTATTCCAAAATACAGCACAGAGAGGCAATAAGATTAAAAAGATTAATTAAAAGTCATAAACAACAGATTATAGACCCCAATATTCATCTAGAAGTTTCAAAAAAAGAAAATTGAGGTAACTGCAAAAAAGCAACATTCAGAGACAAGAGCTAAGAATTTTACAGAAAAGATGTGAATCCTCACTTCAAAGATGATCTCTAAAGACCAAGCAAGATAAGTAAAAACAAATCTACACTTAGAAACACTGTAGAAAAATAGAACATTTAGGATAAAGAGAACATCTTAAAAGCTACCAATGCTACCTACAGCACTACAACTGCTGGTCAGTCCATCAGTTGTGTAGTCAGCAAGCATTTATTTGGCACCCCTACCATGCCCAGTGAAGAAACAGGGTATGAACCGAAATTAAGGCTGTCAAGGCAAAATTAATTTTATAACATTTATTGGGAATCAAATATGAGGATTGACCCAGGAAACACCAGCCAACAGAGTTGGGAAGTGCTCTGGGACTCTATTACAAGCAACAAAGATTTTATAGGGAAGGTAATGGGGTCACGTTCTATCCTTATCTTATCCTTATCTTAAGAACAAGATGTCACTGAGATCATGAGACTCAACTCAAGGCACAGATTGTTTGGGAGTCCGCTTCAATTCCTTCATCAAGAGAGACAAAGTAATCTCAGCCCTCCAAACACAGTAAAGGAGCGGTGTGATATGGGCTACAACAGATGTGTGGGCAAGGTGCTGGGGACGAGCAGAGTAATAACTGCTTAACTTTGCAGGAGTAGAAAAGACTGTTCTAGTGAATATCTGCACTGAGCTTTCTTTGAACATGAATATATGTTCCAGGGGAAAAAATACAAAAATAAAAACCTATCAAGGACTCACAGTATCAGCTAACACTGACTGATGACTTACCATGTGCCTGACTCTCAGACATCTCTCTAATCCTCACAACAACCCTCAGAGTTCATCATTAAGTCCATTTTACAAAAGAGAAAAGTCAGGCTTAGGGGGATGAAGTAACTTTCCCAAAGTCATAAAGTTAATAAGTTAGAAAGTGGAGATTGATTCTATAAAAATAACGAAATATAGACTTTAATTTCTTTGGCTGACTTTAGTATATAATTGCGAACTATTTTATTTGATGAGAACCTTAAGAGAATAATTCTGCTGACACAGCACTAAAGGGGCTAAACCGGTTCCTCTCCCTTTTTTGTTTACTCTGTCATCCATTTGAGTACAATAAATAAAGAGCACTGCGGGAAGACTAGCCAGTTGGGCAAAGGTCACATTTAAGTTTAAATAAATTCATGTTTTGCTTCTTGCTATCATGATTACCAATGCTACTATATTTGTTGAAAAGGAACACAAGGCTAAAATATTCGGCTATTTTAAGTAAAAATGTTTTGTTTAAACTCACAATAACATAATGTCTAACCACAGGCTTATGATGACCCAAAGCCTATAACATGTTTGTTAAAGGAAACTATCTGTTCATCAAAAATATTTGTTACAGGAAATTACATGTGCTCACCGAAGATACAAATGTACTCAGAAGCCTTGTGTTAATTAACCCACCACCAATGAAGCATCCACATCACATTAATTAATCCACCACCATATATTAGGCGGGTTCTCTAGTTAGAGAATTTTAACTAGTGCTGTCTGACAGAAGTAGAAAAGCAATTAAATCTGATTCACTGTGAAGCTAGATTTTTATTCCTACAGTGCTTAGCCACTGCATCACACTGACTAGGAACTGTCTGCCACATACCACCACAAACCCAGTCCCTTCAGTAAAAACAGTAATACTCCCTAATTTTAGTTATTTGGCTCTATAGCCCTGACATGGCTAATCAACATCTAAAGCTTTTTTTTTTTACATTTTAAAATATTTTCTTTTTCTTGAACTTATTCCTTCTAGATATGCTGGCTCTATTTAATTCATTACAGTTGCCTTGGTAAGGAAAGACACAGTCATTCCCTTTTTCTCTTACTCACCCAGGGTACCCTCTTTGTCTAAAGTTTTTCAGGAGCCAAATACCTGGTGTTTTCTCTACTTCTATGGGAACCTGGACTCAAAAAACAACCTTTCTCCCTCCCCCTCAAAAAAATAAATTTTAATAATTTATAACCTAATGTAAATATAAATAAATGTATTACATCTTCCAAAGTATTTGACTTTTACATTTTGATTAATACCTCTTAACCATAGCTTAAAAGGCTTAGTTCTTAGTCCAACATATTCAAACTTTGGTGAGCAAATAGGTAGGTAATTGGTATGGGCTTATCCCTGAGTTTTGAAGGATACAACAATGAGGCAACCTATAAACAAATTAGCTATTATTATAAATGTGAAGTACCTTACTACCTAAATTAGGTGACTGATAATGCTAGCGGAAAGCTACAATGGCAATAATGTTATCAATGCATGCTTCTTATAGTAAATAATGTTATCAATGGCAATAATGTTATCAATGCATGCTTCTATATAGCTTAATATATTAACTTTTTAACAATTTTGATAATTTGTGTTTTTAAAACATAACTCTTTTTTTAAAATATTTTTTTAAGTATATGTGGGTGTGTCTATGTGAAATGCCTATTTAAATGAGATTAACTGCAACTTCATGACTCACCTGAGAATAAAATAGCACATAAACCTATAATGCACACATATCTTAGATTCTGAATTGGTTTTAAAAGAATACCATAATTTGTGTAAATAAATAAGCTGATGATATGAAAAAGCTTTCACATTTGATTATTTTCCAGATAATTTTAATTAAGTTCATTCTACTAGTTCAGTGAAATCCCTTAGGATATTTTTAAGACTCAATTAGGAGAAGCTGTTTAGTGTAATAGTAAAATATGACTAAATAGCGTCAGGATAGAGTTCTAATTGTATTCAGCCATTAACTGTCTATGCAACCTCACCTAAATGACTTAATCTTTCTGAGCTTTGGATCCTCATCTCTATGAGAGAGAGATATAAACCTTTCTTTTCTCAAAAGATGCTTTAAGGATCAGATTAGATAATGTACATTGAAACGCTCTATTATTAAAATCTAATAATACAGGCCGAGCCCGTGGTGCACTCGGGAGGGTGCGGCGCTAGGAGTGCTACAGCGCTGGGAGTGCTGCAGCGCTCCCACCGCGGGTTCGGATCCTATATAGGGATGACCGGTGCGCTCACAGTGCTCACTGGCTGAGCACGGTGCGGCCGGTCTCAAAAAGGACAAAAAAAAAAAAAAAAATCTAATAATACTCAAACAACTGGATACCATATGTACAATAAACACAAAAGCTAATTTTAGATGAGTCACACAGCTAGCTAGAACTATAAAATGTATAGAAGAAAACCTTCCTTGGGGTAGGCAAGTTTCTCAAACAAGGCACAAAAGGCATTAATAATAAAAGAAAAAAATGGGCTTCATAAAAATTACAGACTTTTAAAATGTCTTTACCCTACATTCTCCTATAAATGGATTTTGAGAGCACAACTGGAGGTCCCCCCAGGGGAGCCCAGCTATTATATATCATTGACGAAAGAACAGTCCTCCTCTGTCAGGGAAAGTCATCCCCTTCAACTAAGCATACATCTTTGGGAGGGACACACATGAAGCAATGAGGGAGGAAGGGCACAACTGCCTAGCCAGCCAGATCAGCCATATCAATGCTGGTAACCAAAGGGGTGAGAAATGACAGTCAGATCGCCATAACATCCAAAATTTAAAAATTCTGTTCATCAAAAGGCAACATTAAAAAACTGAAAAGATGAGCTGCAGACTTAGAGAAAACATCAGTAATCATCTATCTGACTAAGGACTCATATCCGGAATGCATAAAGAATTCTTACAAACCAATAATTAGAAGATAAAAAACAAAAATAGAAAATAGGCAAAACACTTCAATAGGCCAAAGATGTCCATATGGCCAAAAGTCATATGCAAAGGTGCTCAACAACTTTTCAGTGAAACGCAAATTAAAACCAAATTGAAACATTATATACCCATCAGAATGGCTAAATTAAAAAGAATAGCATTACTAAGTTTTGACAAGAATGTGAACAACAGTACTCTCATACATTGGTGGGGGGGTGTAAAATGGTAAAACCACTTTAAAAAACTAATGTCTATTTTTATTTAGTGATTTTTATGACCCAAAAATTCTACCCCTGAGTGTATACCAAAGAGAATTGAATGCATACAGCCAAAGAGAGCTGAATGTATACTGCACAAGAATGTTCTTAACAGATTTATTCATAATAGCCAAAAAATATAAACCCAAATATCCATCAACTGAAGATAGATAAACAAACGGTGGTATATTCGTAGAAGGGAATACAACTCAGCAATAAAAAGAAATGATACTACTGATAAACTTGTACACAACAACATCGATGAACTTCAAAATATAGTGTTGAGAGAAAGAAGCAGGAAACAAAATAATACATACTGTATGCTTTCATTTATATGAATTTCAAGAACAAATGCAAGTAATCATATAAAGAAATTAGAAAAGTAATTGCCTCTGGGGAGTAGGGAGAATTGACTAGAAAGAGGAATGGAGGAATTTCTGAGGGCATAAAAACGTTCTTTATCTTGATGTGGGTGATGGTTACACTCATCAAAATTCATCAAACTGTAAACTTAAAATCTGTATATTTTCAAGCTACAAGGCTAAACCAAGTAGAAACAGAAAACCTGAACAGACAAATAATAAGCAACAAGACTGAATCAGTAATCAGCAATTTCCCAGCAAAGAAAAGCCCAGGACCAAATGGCTTCACTGTTGAATTCTATCAAACTTTTAAAGAAAGTTTAATACTTCTTTTCAAACTATTCCAAAAAAAAATTGAAACAGAAGCCATTCTCCCAAACTTATTCTATGACACCAGCATCAACCTGATAACAAAAATCAAAGATATAACAAACTATAGGCCAATATCCTTGATGAACATAGATGCCAAAATTCTAAACAAAATACTAGCAAACATAATTCATCAAAACATCAAAAAGATTATACACCATGATCAAGTGGGATTCATTCCAGGGGTACAAGGATGGTGCAACATACAAAAATCAGTAAATGTGATATACTACATTAAAAAAATCAAGGACAAAAACCATATGACCATCTCAATAGATGCAGAAAAAGCATATGACAAAATTCAATGTCCCTTCATGATAAAGACTCTCAATAAATTAGGCATAGAAGGAAAGTATCTCAACACAATAAAAGCCATATATGACAAACCCACAGCTGACATGATCCTGAATGGGGAAAACCTTTCAGCTTTTCCTTTAAAAACAAGAAAAAGACAAGGATGCACACTTTCACCATTCCTATTCTACATAATACTGGAAGTTCTAGCCAGAGCAATCAGTCAAGAGAAAGAAATAAAGGGCATCCAAATGGGAAAAGAAGTCAAATTGTCCCTGTCTGTAGATGATATGACCCTATACATAGAAAAACCTAAAGACTCCACCAAAAAAACTCAGAGCTGATAAACAAATTCAGTAAAGTTGCAGAATACAAAACCACTATACAAAAATCAGTAGCATTTCTAAATGCTAATAGATCTAGCAGAAAAAAATTTATAATTTACAATAGCTACCAAAAAAATTAAATACCAATGAATAAATTTAACCAAGGAGGTGAAAGATGTCTAGGATGAAAACTACAAGACACTAATGAAAGCAATTAAAGAGAACATGAAAAACAGAAAGACATCCCATGTTCATGTATTGGAAGAACTAACACTGTGAAAATGTCCATACTACCCAAAGCGATCCACAGGTTCAACACAATCCCCATCAAAATACCAATGGCATTCACAGAAAAAAAAAAAAAAATCCAAACATTCATATGGAACAAAAGACCCCAATAGACAAAGCAATCCTGAGCAAAAAAATAAAGCCAAAGGCATTACACTACCTGACTTCAAAATATATTACAAAGCAAAACAGCATGGTACTGGCATAAAAAAAGACACTCAGACCAACAGAATAGAAGCAAGAACCCAGAAAATAATCCACCTATTTACAGCCAACTGGTTTTTGACAGAGGTGCCAAGAACATTCTTCGGGTAAAGAACAGACTCTTCAATCAATGTTGCTGAGAAAACTGGAAATCCATATATAGTAGAATGAAACTAGACCCCTATCTCTTGCCATATACCAAAACCAACTCAAAATGGATTAAAGACTTAAATGTAAGACCTGAAACTATAAAACTCCTAGAAGAAATTCACAGGAGAAATGCTTCAGGATATAGGACTGGGTAAAGACTTCATGAATAAGACCTCAAAAGCACAGGCAACAAGGAAAAAATAAACAAATGGGACTATATCAAACTAAAAAGCTTCTGCACAGCAAAGGAAACAATTAACAGAGTGAAAAGACAACCTACAGAATGGGAGAAAATATTTGCAAACAATTCATCCAATAAGGAATTAATATCCAGAATATACAAGGAACTCAAGCAATTTAATTTTTAAAAACCTGATTAAAAACTGTGCAAAGGGGCCAGCCCGTGGCTCACTTGGGAGAGCGTGGTGCTGACAACACCAAGCCAAGGGTTAAGATCCCCTTACCTGTCATCTTTTAACAAAACAAACAAACAAACAAAAAAGTGCAAAGAAGCTGAGTAAAAATTTCTTAAAGGAAAACATACAAATGGCCAACAGCTATATTAAAAAATGCCCACCATCACTAATCATTAGGGAAATGCAAATCAAAACTACATTGAGATATCAACTCACCCCAGTTAGACGGGACATTATCAAAAAGACAGAAATAACAAACGTTGGTGAAGATAGGGAGAAAGGAGAACTCGTCTACACTGTTGGTGGGTTTGTAAATTAGAACAGCCATTATGGAAAACAGTATGGAGGTTTCTCGAACAACTACAGATAGAACTGCCATATGATCCAGCAATCTGGGTATACAACCAAAGGAATGGAAATCATAATGTCAAAAGGATACCTGCAACTCCCAAGTTTATTGCAGCTCCATTCACAATAGCCAAGATATGAAACCAACCTAAATGTCCATTGATACATGATTGGATAAAGGAAATGTGGCATATATACACAATGGAATACTACCCAGCCATAAAAAAGAATGAAATTCTGCCATTCACAGCAACGTGGATGAGCTCAAGTTAAAGGGGCATAGTGAGAGGCTGGTTAATGGACACATAACAGCTAGATATGAAAAATAATTTCTATGGGTATACAGTCAAGCTAGCCATCTATAATTAACAATAATTTACTGCATGTTATCAAGTGACTAGAAGAGAGGAGACCAAATGTCCTCATCACAAAGAAATGATTAAGTTTTATAATGATGAATATGCTAATTACCCTGATGTGAGGATCACACAGCATATACATGTACTGATATTCAACTCTGTACCTCACAAATATTTATGTATTTTATAGTACATAAATTATATTTCAATAAAGTACTGTTACATTAAAACTATTTTAAAAGGTAATTTATAGAAAGAAATGGAAATGTTTTTATTAATCAACTGGGACATCTATATTTTTTATCTTTCTAAAAAATGTCAATTACTATAAATTTGCTAAAGGTATAAAAATATTAAGGTATTACTCGTTCATCCATCAAATTTATGTACTGAGTGATCCTACCCCTAGGCAGTGTACTAAGTGCTAGGACACTGTTCTTCTCCTTGAGAAATTCGCAGTTTTGTAAGGGGTATAGACATGTACATAAATGGGTTATGACAGATATAGATGCTGTGAACATAAAGGAGAGAATGTTAGACTACCTGAGAACATCAAGGAGATTCAGGACTATCAGTCTGGAACCCTGAATCATCTGTGGTAACATGGTACCCATTTTCATGAGGTTGAACCTAAACTGTAATGGACCCTAACCTGAGATAAAAGAAATTGACCCACCCCGTCAACTGAGTCTTTGAGTGAGGAATTTTTTAAGCCATGAGAGCCATAATAAAGAGTATAAGTTATATATTTCTCATACCATCTTTGACCTAAATAACTTCAAGACATATAAAAAAGAATATCTTGACTTCTGGCACTACATGCAAAAAGCTGAAGTCACCACTCTATTCAAACAAGTAAAAAACTGAGCAAACTGAAAAATCAACAATTCTTCTTAGAGCCATCAGAGAGGCATAGTCTCAGGGCAAACCACTGACCCTCGAATTGGAGAGACTGACAAGCAAATACAGAGTCGTGGCTTGATGGAGTAGAAACCCACAGGCACAAACATCCAAGGGAACAGTGCTGAGGTAGGAAGACCTGAACTCTAACTAACGAATTGCTGGATACTCAGTGGACAAGTCTGAGAGATAAAAACTCCAGGGAGACCCAGTCATCAGCAGCTTGACCAGGTTCTCATAGCAAATATCAAAGAAAAATCCCCTCGTGCTTCTGATGGGGGAGGAGAAGGAGGGGAAGTGACAATGTTGAAATGTGCCAGAGCACTCAGTGCTTCTTAACAAGGTCTGCCCTAGGAGAAATAAGTTAACCAGAGCCTAATCTGATAGGGTATTATCAGAGTCTAACTGATGAGGGAGAAAGGACATAAATACCCAACTCCAGTCCACTCTAGCCATCCTGTCTCATTGAAAGCCAGGGTGTGGGGAGACAGGGCAACTGAGAAGCATATGTGAAGTTCACAGTATGTGGGGACAGGCTAAGACTGACATCTATTCATAGGACTCTAGAATGCTTCCCCTGCCCCTACACCTTATCACATTACTAAAGGCCTATTTACCAGAATTCCTTTTACCTGTACATCACATCCAACTATGAAGAACAAATTATAAGACATACAAAAAGCAAAAATCACAGTTTGAAGAAACAGAGAAAGCATCAAAACCAGATTCAGATATGGCAGAAATGTTGAAATTATCAGACCAGAAATTTAAAACAACTATGATTAAGATGCTAAGGGCTCTAACGGATAAAACAGCATGCAAGAAAGGGTGGGCAATTAAGCAGAGATGGAAATTCTAAGAAAGAAACAAAATGAAATGCTAGATATCGGCTGTGTCCAGTAAACCTACCAAAGGTATTCTTCATTTCTTATTGGTAGACTGGACACAGCTGAGGAAAGAAACTCTGAGCTTGAAGACATCTCTATAGCAACCACCAAAATTGAAAAGCAAAGAGCAAAAAGACTGAAGAAGAAGAAAAAAAAAAAACAAAAAAACAGAATTTAAAGAACTATGAGACAACTATAAAAGGTGTACCACATGTGTAATGGGAATTAAAGAAAAAGAGAGAAAGGAACAGAAGAAATATTTAAAACAATCATTGCTGAGAATTTTCCCATATTAATGTCAGATACTAACTACAGATTGAGGAAGCTCAGAGAACACTGAGCAGCACAAATGCCAGTGAAAACTACACCGAGACATATCATTTTCAAACTATAGAAAATCAGACATAAAGAAAAAATCTGAAAGAAGCCAGAGGGAAAAAACATCTATAGAGGAACAAACAGAAGGATTACATTCAACTTCTCAGAAAACAAAAACCAAAAAAAGGGAAGAAAATATAAAGAGTTTCTCAGACAAACAAAAATCAAGGTATCTGTTGCCAGTACACCTGCCTTGCAAGAAGTGTTAAAGGAAATTCTTTAGGGAGAAGGAAAATGGCAAAGGTCAGAAATTCAGATTTGTATAAAGAAAGGAGCAACAGAGAAGTAATAATTGAAGGTAAAATTAAAAATTTTATTTCTTATTCTTTATTAATCTAACAGACAAGTTTGTTCAAAATAATAATAGCAACAATGTATTTGATTTGTATGTTGATGTATAAACAAAAATGAATGATAGCAATGATATAAGAGATGGGAAAGAGAAATTAGAATTATTTTGTTACTGTAAGGTCCCAGCACTATCTATCTAGAGGAAGTATAGTATTATTTGAGAGTACATCTGGAGTAGTTGTAAATGTATATTGCGAACTCTAGTGTAACCAAAAAAGGTCAAAAAAGTATAACTAATATGCCAATAATGGAGAGAAAACGAATCATATAAAATGCTCAATTAAAAACCACAAAAGGCAGAAAAATACTGGAAAACAAAAACAGGAACAAAAAGGAAGGCCAACAAATTGAAAACTATTGGTACAAAAACAAATTGGTAGTTATTAATCCAAGTACACCAGGAATCACTTTAAACATCAATGGTCTAAATGCACCAATGAAAAGACAGAGATTGTCAGAGTGGACCAAGAAATAAGAACCAACTATATGTTGTCTATAAGAAATGTACTTTAAATATAAAGACACACAGAGATTAAAAGATAATTAATGAGAAAGATACTCCATGCTAACACTAGTCAAAAGAAAGTAGAAGTCAGCTATATTAATTTCAAACAGAGCAGATTTCAAATTAGGTTATCAAGGATCAAGAGAGGGCATTACATAATGATAAAGGGGGCAATTCTCCAAGAAGACATACAATCCTTAATGTGTATGCACCTAACAATGGAGTATCAAAATCCATGAGGCAGGACTGGCCTGTTGGGTCAGTTGGTTAGAGAGTGGTGCTGATAACACCAAGGTCTAGGGTTCAATCCCTGTACCAGCTAGCCACCAAAAAAAAGTAAATAATTAAAAAACAAAAATCTGTGAGACAAAAACTGCAAGGAGAAATAGATGAATCCACTATTATAGTTGGAGACTTCAATACCCTTTTATTAGAAATGGACAGATCCAGGGCCGGCCCGGTGGCGCACTGGAGAGTGCGCCGCTTGGGAGCACGGTGGCGCTCCCGCCGAGGGTTCGGATCCCATGTGGAGACCGGTTCCTGCTCACTGGCTGAGCGCGGTGCGGGCGCAACACTGAGGGTTTTGATCCCGTTGCCCGCTTGGGAGCACGGTGGCGCTCCCGCCGAGGGTTCGGATCCCATGTGGAGACCGGTTCCTGCTCACTGGCTGAGCGCGGTGCGGGCGCAACACTGAGGGTTTTGATCCCGTTGCCCGCTTGGGAGCACGGTGGCGCTCCCGCCGAGGGTTCGGATCCCATGTGGAGACCGGTTCCTGCTCACTGGCCGAGCGCGGTGCGGGCGCAACACCGAGGGGTTTGATCCCGTTGCCGGTCCCCGGTACGGGCGCGACACCGAGGGTTGTGATCCCGTTACCGGTCAGTAAAAAAGACAAAAAGGAAAAAAAAAAAAAGAAATGGACAGATCCAGTAGGCAGAAAATCAGTAAGAACACAGTTGAACTCAACAACATCATTAATCAAATGGATATAATAGACATTTACAGACTACTTCATCTAACAGCAGAATACACATTCTGCTCAAGTTCACGTAGAAGAGTCACCAAGATAGACCACATTCTGAACCATAAAAAACACCTTAAATTTAAAAGACTAGAAAAATCATATAATGTCTGTTAGGCTGTAATGGAATTAAACTACAAATCAATAACAGAAAGATAGCTGGAAAATCCCAAAATCCTTGGAGATTAAACAACATACTTCTAAATAACCCATGGGTCAAAGAAATTTCAAAAGAAATTTAAAAATACTTTGAACAAAATGAAAATGAAAACACAAGTTCTCTAACTTCATGGGATGCAGCAAAAGCACTGAATGCATATATTAGAAAAGAAGAAAAATCTAAAATCAATCACCCAAGCTTCCACATTGGAAAACCAGAAGAACAGCAAATTAAAACCAAAGTAAGCAGAAGAAAAAGTAACAAAAATAAGGGCAGATATCAATAAAATTGAAAACAGAAAATCAATAGAGAAAAATCAATAAAGCCAAAAGTTTGTTCTTTGAAAAGATCAATAAAATAAATAAGCCTATAACCAGGCTAAGACAAAAAGAGAACACAAATTGCTAATATCAGAAATGAAAGAGGGAACATCACTATGGATCACTTAAAGGATAATTAAATGGCTAACAAAGGAATAATATGAACAACTCTATGCCCACAAACTTGATAACCTACATGAAATAGACAGTTCCTTCAAAATACAATCTGCCAAAACTCACACTAAAAGAAACAAGACAATCCCAATAGGTCTATATCTATTAAAGAAACTGAAACAATAATTAATAACCTTCCAAATCAGAAAGCACCAGGCCCAGATGGCTTCGCTGGTGAATTCTACCAAACACTTAAGGAAAAAATCATACCAGTTATCTGAAATCTCTTTCAGGAGACAGAGGCAGAAGGAATACTTCCTAACCCATTTATGAGTCCAGTATCACCCTAACACCAAAACCAGATAATGACATTTACAAGAAAACTACAGACCAGTATCCCTCATGAATATAGATACAAAAATCCTCAACAAAATATTAACAAATCAAATCCAACAATGTATAGAAAGAATTATACACCATGACCAAGTGGGAGTTATCCCAGATACACAAGGCTGGTTCGACATTCGAAAATCAATTCATGTAATCTATCCCATCAACAAGCTAAAGAAGAAAAATCACATGATCATATCAACAGATATAGCTGACATGACTGTCTACGTAGAATATCCAAAAGAATCTATTAAAAAACCTCCTGGAGCTAATAAGTGATTATAGCAAGGTTATAGGATAAAGATGAATACAGAAAAAGTCAATCACTTTCCTACATACCAGCAAAGAACAAGTGGAATTTGAAATTAAAAACACTGACATTACCACTCTAAAAAATGAAATACTTAGGTATAAATCTAATAAAATATATACAAGATCTATCTGAGGAAAACTACAAAACTCTGATGAGAGAAATCAAAAAACTAGGAGATTAATGTCAGCAAGCCGGTGGAATGCAACTTTCCAGTGTTTGTTCCCCTGCAGAAACATCAATTCAAACAACCATCCACATGCAAAAACACCTTCACAAGAGCTAAAGAAACCATGTGAGAGTACCTAGTTGTAGCACTAAATAAAAAATGGACTGAAGAATGTAAGGAAGGACAGTTTTACATTATCTGCACCACCTCCCCTTCAACCACTACCACAGAGTATGGAGATAAATATCCTCCACATGGGGGAAGAAGAGGAAAGTGAGCACTGGATTTGCCTTGGACCCTAAAACCGGGCCCACCCCAGTAAAACCCAGCACCAGGCAGGCCCCACAGCCTCAGACGCCAGTTCGGTACCTGCTGACTGAGCCTCCAAGCCCACCTTGACAGCAGGTGTTGGGCTTGCCCCAGCACCAGGCCAGCCCCCACAGAGTCAAGCTCCAGGGCCAGGTCAGCACCAGCAGCCCTCGTCATCAGACTGGCACCCATGGACCAATCCTCCAGGCTGACCCCTAAGGATACAGTATCTAAACCCACCCAGCACCAAGCCAGGCCCTGTGGCCCTAGGCTTCAGGCCTGCTCCAGCACCAGGTCAGCACACCTGGCCTCAAACACCAGGCAAGCACCCGTGGACACAGGATCCCAGTGCCAGGCAAGTCCCTGAAGCCCAACACTCCAGGCCAGTCCCTGCAGCCCCACGCTCAAGCAGACCCAGGGTCCAGGCCCACCACAGTAGATTATAGTGTCAGGCCTGCCCCTATGGATCCAGGACCCAGACCAGTTCCTATGGAATCTGGCTCTATGCCCACCCGACACCAGGCCCATCCCAAAGGTCCCAGGTGCTAGACTCACCCCAGCATCTGACCAACCCCTGCAGACTCAGGCTCAAGGCCCACCCCAGTACCAGGTCAGCCCCTGTGTACCCAGGCTTCAGGCCAGCCCCCACAGATACAGACTCTAGGCCTGTCCTTGTGGACCCAGACTCCAGGCCCAGCCCCACAGACCCTATCAACAGGTCCACCCCACTGGATCTAGGATTCAGGTTGAATCCTGCAGACCCTGGTGCCAAGTCCACCCACCTACTTACCCAGACACCAGGCCAGCTGGCCTGAGGACTCCAGCAGCAAGCCCACCCTCAAATGTGCAGTCATCAAAGTAAGGCAACAAGAAACATGAAAAAAGCAAGGAGACATAACACCACCAAAAGAAATCAGAAAAGAGCTAAAGAAATGGAGAGAGATTAAGCTGGGCCCAGCAGAGGGCTCACCTGCGGGAGAGAACATCATCAGTATCACAGATTTCATCAACTCCATGAAGCAAGTCAAGGACATTCCAGAAAATAAGCTGATCAGCTTGGCCTCAACACTGGATAAAAATAAGGATGGCAAGATCAACATGGACAGCCTCATCAAGGTGATTGAGCTGGTGGACATAGAAGATGTTCATATCTCCACCAGCCAGGTGGCTGAGATTGTGGCAATGCTGGAGAAGGAGGAGAAGGTGGAGGAGAAGAAGAAGGCTAAGGAAAAGGCTGAGGAGGAGGCTGCAGAAGCGAAGAATTAGGGCTGGCCTTGGCTCTCAGGCATGTTGGTGGCCCTACATGTGTCTGCCTCCATCCTGCTGCACCAGCTGCTGTGATAAGGACCATGCTAGTGGTAACTTTCAGGTGATTCTTAGTGAAATCTAATATTTTGTCTGGAATAAAGCAGAAACTTCCATAAAAAAAAAAAAAAAAAAAAAAAAGAAATGGAGAGAGATTCTATGTTCATGGACAAGAAGACTCAATACAGTCAAGATGTCAGTTCTTTCCAACTTCATCTATAGATTTGATGCATTCCCACTCAAAATCTCAGCAAGTTAATTTATGGATATTGACAAAACGATTCTAAAGCTTATATGGAGAGACAAAAGACCCAGAATAGCCGAAACAATATTGAAGGAGAAGAACAAAGTTGGAGGACTGACACTACCCAACTTCAAAAGATACGATAAAGCTACAGTAATCAAGACAGTGTGACTATGGTAAAAGAAAAGACTAATAGACTTCTGGAACATAGTAGAGAGCCCAGAAATAAACCTGCATAAATATAGTCAACTGATCTTTAACAAGGGAACAAAGGCAATATTATGGAGAAAAGACAGACTTTTGAACAAATAGTGCTGGAACAATTGGATAAACACATGCAAAAACTGAATCTAGACACAGACCTTACACCTTTCACAAAAATTAACTCAAAATGGACCATAGAACTAAATATAAAATGCAAAACTATAAAACTCCTATACGGTAACATGGGAGAAAATCTAGATGATGCTGGGTTTGGCAATGACTGTTTAGATACCACACCAAAGGCATGGTCCATGAAAGAAAATACTGATAAACTGGACTTCATTAAAATTAAAAATTTCTGCTGTGCAAAAGACACTGTCAAAAGCATAAAAAGACAAAACTGGGGGAATATGAGGGTACTTCAAAAAGTTCCTGGAAAGGGCCGGCCCGGTGGTGCACTGTAGCAGTGCACCGTTTGGGAGCGCGGTGGCGCTCCCGCCGAGGGTTCGGATCCCACATACAGACCGGTTCCCGCTCACTGGCTGAGCGAGGTGTGGGCACAACGCCGAGGGTTGAGGTCCCGTTGCCGGTCCCGGTCTGGTACGGGCGCGACACTGAGGGTTGCGATCCGTTGCCGGACACGAAAAAAAGACAAAAAAAAAGTTCCTGGAAAGATTTGTATTACCTTTCAATTCTGTTTTTCCATGAACTTTCTGAAGTACCCTCACTTATTTGCAAGAGACATATGACATAAAGAATTGTTATCCAAAATATACACAGAACTCATAAATCTCAACAATAAGACACACAAACCACCATGAAAAAATGGGCATAAAACTTTAACAGACACCTCACCAAAGAACACAGAAAGATGGCAAATAAGCATATGAAAAGATGTTCTACATCATATCTCGTCAGGAAAATGCACATTAAAACAATAAGATACTATTACATACCTATTAGAATGGCCAAAATCCAGAATGCTGTCAATATCAAATGGTGACGAGGATGTGGAGCAATAGGAAATCTCGCTCACTGCTGGTGGGAACGCAAAATTGTGTGTCTGCTTTGGAAGACAGGCAGTTTCTTACAAAACTAAATGCACTCTTACCATACAATACAGCAATCATGCTCCTTGGTATTTACCCAAAGTAGTTTAAAACTTATGTCCACACAAAAACCTGCATACAGATTTATACTGCAGCTTTATTCATAACTGCCATAATCTGGAAGCAACCAAGTTGTCCTTCAGTAGGTTAATGAATAAAAACTGTGGTACATCCAGACAATGGAATATTGCTCAGCATTAAAAAGACATGAACTATCAAGCCACAAAAAGACACAGAGGAACCTTAACTATGTATTATTAAGTGAAAGAAGCCAATCTGAAAAGGCTACATACTGTATGACTCCAACTATATGTCATTCTGAAAAAGGAAAAACTAAGTGTACAGTAAAAAGATCAGTGGCTGCCAGGGTTGAGAAGATGGAGGGATCAATAGGTAGAGAGCACAGAGGATTTTTAGGGCGGTGAAATCACTCTGTATGATACTATGATGGTAGATACTTGTCATTATTCATTAATCCAAACCTATAGAACATACAAGAGTGAACCCTAATGTAAAATATGGACTCTGGGTGATAATAATGTGTCACCACATGTTCATCAATTGTTAACAAATGTACCACTCTGGTGAGGATGTTGATAATGGGGGAAGCTATGCATATGTGTAAGCAGAAGGTTTATAAGAACTCTATGTACTCTCCTCTCAATTTTGCTATAAATCTAACACTGCTCTAAAAAATAAAGTCTATTTTTTAAAAAAAATTTAAATTGCAAATAACTAAAAGGAGGAATTCCAACAGCAAGATGGCAGACTAGAAGTGCCTGGCATGTGATCCTCCCACAGAAAAAGACTGGAACAAAGAATGGACAGCTAAGTACAGGGGAGAGCATTGGTGGGAGAGTGTGGGAGGGCAGCAGCAACCTGGTGAGGACCCTGTAAAGCAAAAAAACCCAGGAGGGTGGTATAGAGAGGATGAAAAGGCATATAGCTTCAGTGTCTGTCATGCCAGGATTGGCATGCCAGGATTGGGGGAATTCTCCCTTGCAGTGAAAATAATCTGCTCAGCTGTGAGCACTACCCAGCAGTAATCCTCCTCCTGCTCACGCCTCAGCCCAACCCTACCACCACCATGGTCAACAGTGCCACTGTCTAGTCCCAGAGCTGTAGCCCATCTCCCAACACGAGTTCATCCTGCTCCCTACCACAGCCACCCCTCACTGAACGGCCCTCAACACCTTCCCATAGCCACAGCCATTGTTTGCCCCTGCCACAGGATTCCTACCACCCACAGCTACAGCCACCTGTGCCCCCTGCTGTGCAGCCCCTACCACCCACAGCCACAGGCACCCCCGTCACACAACCCCAATGCCTCCAGCTGCAGCTGCCAGTATCCCACATCATGCAGCCCCTGCAACTGCAGCCCCCCACCATGCAGCTCCCACTGCCTGCTTGTAGCTACCAGTTGCAGCCAGCACTTTCTGGCCCCAGTGCTGTGGCCACAACCACTGTCTCCCTGCTTAGCAGTTGGTCCAGCCCCCCCCCTTCCAGTGGCCATCACCACTGCTACTGTTGACACTCAGCCTGGGTGCCACCAGCTCCACCTCACCCAGATCCAGGTGTTCCTGCATTTTGCCAGATAGGAGGAAAGAGCAAGGATACACAGTGCCCCAGGGCCTAGGCCACAGACAACTCCAACACTGAATATGACCTAAGTAAGGACACAGAGACTACACTACTGACCCCACCCAATGGTCAACATAATACAAATCTACAAGAGGGAGTCTCTCTCCTCAAAAGTTACACCAGAATAATAGAAGAAGCAAATGCTCCACCAGATGATCAAACATCAACACAGGGATACTAGAAATACAAAAAAACAAGAAAATATGGCACAACCAAAGGAATACAATAATTTTCAAACACCAGACACCAAACAGCAGAAAACCTTTTTGAAATGTCTGCAAAAGAATTCTGATCAACAATCCTCAGGAAACTCAATGAGATACAAGACTCAGATAGAGGACACAACAAAATGAGAAAAATAATCCAAGACAGGAGAAATTTACAAAGAGAAAAATACATTTTAAAAAATGTAGCAGAACTCCTGGAACTGAAATACTCATTCAATAAAATAAAAACTACAACTGAGAGCTTAAGCAGCAGGCTAGAGCAAATGGAAGAATTACCAATCTCAAAGATACTCTTCTTGAAATAACCTCAGCAGACAAAAAAAAAAGAAAAAGGAATTTTTTTTTTTCCTTTTAGTCTTTTTTCGTGTCCGGCAATGGATCGCAACCCTCAGTGTCGCGCCCGTACCGGACCGGGACCGGCAACGGGATCGCAACCCTCGGTGTCGCGGCCACACCTCGCCCAGCCAGTGAGCGGGAACCGGTCGGTATGTGGGATCCGAACCCTCGGCGGGAGCGCCTGCCGCGCTCCCAAGCGGCGCACTGTAGCAGTGCGCCACCGGGCCGGCCCAGAAAAAGGAATTTTTTTAAATGAAGAAAATCTTTAAGAGCTATCAGACAACCTTAAGCACACAAACATCCAAATCATGGGTGTTCCAGAAGGGGAGGAGAAAGGAAAAACCATTGAAAACCTATGGATGAAATGATAGCAGAAAACTTCTCAGGTATTGGTAGAGATACAGACTTCCAGATTCAATAGGTTCAAAGACTCCCTAACAGACTCAGTCCCAAAGGGTCCCTTCCAAGACACATTGTAGTCAAACACTCTAAAGTCAAAGACAGAAGGAGAATCTTGAAAGTGGCAAGACAAAAGCATCAAGTCACCTATAAGGGAGTCCCTGTCAGACTAACAGAATTCTCAGCAGAAATTCTACAGGCCAGAAGAGAATGGGATAATATATTTAAAATACTAAAATTAAAAAACTGACAGCCAAGAATACTATACCCAGCAACACTATCCTTCAGAAATGAGGGAGAGGGCCGGCCCGGTGGTGCACTCGGTAGAATGCGGCACTTGGGAGCGCGGCGGCGCTCCTGCCGAGGGTTCGGATCCCATATAGAGACCGGTCCGCTCACTGGTTGAGCGCGGTGCGGGTGCGACACTGAGGGTTGCGATCCCGTTGCCAGTCGCGGTACGGGCGCGACACCGAGGGTTGCGATCCCATTACCGGTCATGAAAAAAGACAAAAAGGAAAAAAAAGAAAAATAAAAAGAAAGAAATGAGGGAGAAATAGTGTATTGAGATGATCATATGGTTTTTGTCCTTGATTTTGTTGATGTAGTGTATCAACTCAACAGATGTACAAAAAGCATTTGACAAAATTCAACATCCCTTCACAATAAAGACTCTCAACAAATTAGGTGCAGAAGGGAAATATCCCAACACAACAAAACCCATATATGATAAACCCACAGCCAATATCATCCTGAAAGGGGAAATGCTGAAAGCTTTTCTTTTAAGAACAGGAACAAGACAAGGATGCTCACCCTCACCGTTCTTATTTAACACAGTATTGGAAGTACTTGCCAGAGCAATCAGGCAAGAGAAATAAAGGGCATCCAAATTGGAAAAGACAAAGTTAAACTGTCCCTCTTTGCAAATGACATGATCCTATATATATAGAAAAACCTAAAGACTCCACCAAAAAACTCTTAGAGCTGATAAACAAATTCAGTAAAGTTGCAAGATACAAAATCAATATACAAATATCAGTGTTTTTATACTCCAACAATGAAATAACAGAAAAAGAAATCAAGAGAGAAAGTCCATTTAGAATAGCTACCAAAACAATACAATACCTAGGAATATATGTAGCCAAGGAGGTTAAAGATCTCTACAATGAGAACTACAAATAACTGCTGAAAAAAATTAAAGAGAACACAAAAAGATGGAAAGACATTCCATGTTTGTGGACTGGAAGAATTAACACAGTGAAAATCTCCATACTGTCCAAAGTGATCTACAGATTCAATGCAATCCCCATCAAAAATACCAATGACTTTCTTCACAGAAATAGAAAAAAACAATCCCAACATTCATATGCAGCAACGAAAGACCTCAGAATAAAGCAATCCTGAGAGAAAAAAATAAAGCTGGAGGCATTACGCTACCTAACTTCAAATTATACTACAAAATAGTAACCAAAACAGCATGGTACTGGCATAAAAACAGATACTTGGACCAATGGAACAGAATTGAGAACCCAGAAATTAATCCACATTTTTACAGCCAACTGATTTTCAACAAAGGTGCCAAAAACATACACTGGGGAAAAGACTGCCTCTTCCATAAATGTTGCTGGGTATCCACACGTAGAAGAATGAAACTATACCCATACCTCTCACTATCAACCAAAATCAACTTGAAATGTATTAAAGACTTAAATATAAAACCTGAAAGTATAAAACTCCTGGAAGAAAACACAGGAGAAACACTTCAGGATGTAGGACTGGGCAAAGAGTTTATGAATAAGAACCCAAAAAGCAAAGGCAACAAAAGAAAAAATAAACAAATGGGACCATATCAAACTAAAAAACTACTGCACTGCAAAGGAAACAATCAACAAAATGAAAAGACAACTTACAGAATGGGTGAAAATATCTACAAACTACACATATGAAAAGGGATTAATATCCAGAATGTACAAGGAACTCAAACAACTTAACAGCAGAAAAAAAAAAAAAACCAATTAAAAAATGGGCAAGGGAGCTGAACAAATATTTCTCAAAAGAAGACATACTGCTCAACATCACTAATCACTAGGGAAACGCAAATCAAAACCACACTGAGATATCATCTCACCCTAGTTAGGCTGGCTATTATCAAAAAGACAAGAGAGTACCAAATGCTGGTGAGGATGTGGAGAAATGGAAACCTTTATACACTTTTGGTGGGACTGTAAATCAGTACAGCCATTATGGAAAACAGTATGAAGGCTTTTCAAACAACTACAGATAGAGCTACCACATGATCTAGCAATCCCACTACTGGCTATATACCTAAAGGAATGGAAATCATCATGTCAAAGGGATACATGCACTCCTATGTTTAATGCAGATCTATTTACAATAGCCAAGCTATGGAACCAATCTAAATGTCCATCGATGGATAACGGGATAAGGAAAATGTATATACACACAACAGAATACTATTCAGCCATAAAAAAGAATGAAATTTTGCTATTCACAGCAACATGGATGAGCTTAGAGAAAATTATGCTAAATGAAATAAGCTAGGCACAGAAAGAAATATCGCATGTCCTCACTCATAAGTGGGAGCTAAAAAATAAAGGAAGGAAGGAAAAAAAGGGAAAGAGGGAAGAAAAGAAGGAAGGGAGGGAGAGAGGGAGGAAGAGAGGAAGGGGGAAGGAGGGAAAAGGAGGAAGGGAGAGAGCGAGAGGGAGAGAGAAGAAAGAAAAGAAAAGAGGGAACACTCACAATAATACACTGAACTTTCAGAAAGAGAGAACAGAACTGTGATTACCAGAGACGGGAAGGGGGTGTGGGGGGAGGTTCAGTGAGAAATCAGTTAATACACACAAAGAATGATTATGTGTTGTAATGATGAATATACTAATTATCCTGATTTGATCACATATTTTACTCAGGTACTGGTAGTCAACTCTGTACCCCACATATATGAAATCAATTGTTTCAATAAAAAAACAAAGTTATGGAAAATAAATAAGTAAAAAGGATAAACTTCTCAGTTCCTGTCCCAGATTAAGAACAGAGCCAGTTCAGTTCTCAGGCTTTCCATCCAACCGTACATAACTGGTTAAATGTTTGGTCAAGTCTAGAAACATGACATATGTTAACGGGATGGAGTAAGAATTAACAGAATGATCAAGATGGGGATAACATCATTCATTCATTCATTCAACAGTATATCGTAGCTGTTAAGAACATGGATTCTGGAGCCAAAAATGCTGAGATTTTAATCTTGATTCTGCCACTCAAAAGCTGTGTGAACAAGTTATTCAACCTCTTTCCATTTTGGTTTTCTCATTAAAATGGGGCCAACAACATCACCTACCTCAAGGACTGTTGTGCAAATTAAATGAATTCATACATGCCAAGTGTTCACCGCAGTGCTTGTCACATTGTTAAGTGCTATAAACATGTGCTGTGGATTGAATGTCCCCCCCTAAATTCATTGAAGCTTGACCCCCATTGTTACAGTGTTAAGAGGGTGGGATATACGACTGTTGGCAATATTGAAAGGTAGAGGCTTTTAAGAAGCGATTGGATTGTGAAAACTATGCCCTCATGAATGGATTAATACATTTGTGGAGTAATGGGTTAATGGTTTAGTGGGTTGTCATCGGAGCAGCACTCATGGCTTATAAGGAGAGCAAGTGAGCACGTTAAAGAGCTCTTGTCCTTGGGGCCGGCCCGGTGGCGCACTGGATAGTGCGCCGCTTGGGAAGCACGGCGGCGCTCCCAACTGAGGGTTCGGATCCCACATACAGACCGGTTCCCGCTCACTGGCTGAGCGAGGCGCGGGAGCAACACCGAGGGTTGCGATCCCGTTGCCGGTCCGGTCCGGGGGCGACACTGAGGGTTGCAATCCGTTGCCGGACACGGAAAAAGACAAAAAAAAAAAAAAA
>NW_007727121.1:223664-255938 GCF_000696425.1 Galeopterus variegatus | reverse complement strand
ATCCGTTGCCGGACAAGGAAAAAAAAAAAAAAAAAAAAAAAAAAAAGAGCTCTTGTCCTTGCCGTGTGATTCCCTGTGTCACCATGGGACCCTGTAGAGAGTCCCCACCAAGAAGAAGGTCCTCCCCAGACATGTTCCCTGGACCTTGGACTTCCCAGCCTCCAAAACTGTAAAAAATAAATTTCTTTATAAATTACCCGGTTTCAGGTATTCTAAGCAACAGAAAATGGACTAATACAACATATTTGCTAATACAGTGGTCCAAAAAGAAAAAACAGAATTTATTTTTAAACAGTATGTTATATTTTTAAATAACATGCTCAATATGTTTTTCTATGGTCTAGACACAGTTTCAGGTGAAGTACCTCTAAATTTAAAGCAATGTGTCCACCTGTTTATCTTTAAAAAGCCACAATAAACACAATACAGAATGTCCACAAAGTTTGGAAACATAGGGAAAATCATGTATTTATTTTTTCAGATTAACAACTGGACTTGCTGCTTTAAATTTAGAGGTACTTCACCTGAAAAGCTATCAGGGGATTAAAGAAAAATGTATTGAGAACATTGAGAAAATTACTTACTATTTGAAAATAAGTTTCTCCTATGTTTTCCAGCTTTTCTGACTTGTTTTCCCAACATTTTTCCCTGTAGTATAACTACTATTAATTATTGAGCATATACTCTGTGATAGGCACTGTTGGAGACAATGGAGACAGAGCACGGATAAAGCAGACACAAAATGTCCCTGCCCTCATGAAATTTACATTTTAGTAGGAAGAGATAGACAATGAACAAATAGTAAAATAGAATGTACACTGTGTCAAATGAGAAATGCTATGGAAAAATATAAAACAGAGAAGGTGGCTAGAGCATGTCAGTGCAAAAAGGAGGGAGGGGCTGCTTTTTTATAAGTAGAGTAGACCTAGAAGGCCTCTCTAATAAGACATTCTGAGAAGAGATCTGAAGGATGTGAGGGAGCCATGCAGGTTTCTGGAGAGTAGCACTCCAGGCAAAGGGAAAAGCAAGTGTAAAGACCAATCAAGAAAGCCACAAAAAAGAAAAGTATTTTTTTCTATAATATTTTCTACTTAACATCTTTTAATCTTTATCTTTCTTGATAACCTATATCTAGGGTAGGTGCCAGATATAGATTACTTGGATCACTGCAATTTCTCTTTCATTAATTTCTCAGTATAGACATCACACTCTGCTTTTTTTCTTCTGTGATCTAACAAAATCATTCTTAGCAAGTAGTTTTTCAATGATCACATTTCTCTCCTCAGGTTTCTTGCTTTTTTTTATAACTTCCATTTGATAAAAATTTAGTGATTATCTACTATGTGCCTAGGCCCATTGGTGAAAAGATGATCAACAAATGATACATGTCCTCAGAACTAGTAAAGGAGAGATATATAATAGGTGAAATAAATAAAATATTGCAGCAATTAATTCTACCCAGTGAGGGAAAGAAGAATTGGGAGTACAGAAGAGAAGGCTTTTAAGCTGGAATTTGAAGACTAAATAGGAGTTCAACAAACAGACAGCAAGGAAAGAATACTCCGGAGGAGAAGAAACATCTACAAGCACAGAGATGTGTAAGCAAAAATATATTAGGAATGCTCGCTGATACAACGTGCTACACCGAAAACTAAAAAAAAAAAAAAAAAAAAAAAAAAAAAAAAAAAGAGTAGAAATGTAGATGAGGAACATGATAAGAGGCCTGACTTTATCCTGAGCCAGTGGTTTTCAAACTATAGTCATGCATTACTTAACAACAGGGATATTCTGAGAAATGCCCTGTTAGATGATTTTGATGTTGTGTAAAACAATACAGAAGGTACTTACACAAACTAAGAAGGTATGGTCTACTACATACACAGACTATATGGTATAGTCTATATGGTATAGTTATATACTGTCATATATGTGGTTCATTGTTGACCAAAAACATTAGTATGCAGTGCATGACTGTATTTTGACTATATATACCCCAACAGTAACAAATTTTTATGCATGCATCCATCCTCAATAGATGCACATTTTATTCAAGTATAAATTATATTATGCTAAGAACCACTCTTATAGTATATTACACTCATTAGGAAATAAAAACAAAAAGAGAAATACGTAACAGATAAACACGAAATAAGTAATATTTTTCCCCAATAGAATCCTTTTTCATTAATTAATAAATATTTATTAGATTACCAGTCTCTTTGGGGATATGGGTTCACATCCCATCACTGCCACCAAAAGAAGAAAAAAAAATACATATTAATGAATCATGTATACCAATGCTATCAATCAACAGCTAATGTACCTTCCATAATTAACAAATGAATGTACTATGCTTCTGTTGATATTTCAGTTCTAACTTGCATTTTTCTTGTTCTCTTGGTGCTAACAAATCACCAAGAGTATTCACAAAGTCTAACATACTGTACTTGGGCTTACTTTCTTGGTCCTAAGCTCAACTACTAGGAATCTGAATGATGGTGAATTTAAATGTATCAATATATAGCAAACCTCGTGCATAAAGAGGTTTGTCTGTACATTTATAATTATATATTTATCTACTTTATCTTTCAAAATAGCTCAAAGCTCTTTAGAACAGGGGCCATCCTTTCTACTTTATAAAAGCATCATAGGGGCCGGCCCGGTGGCGCACTGGATAGTGCGCCGCTTGGGAAGCGTGGCGGCGCTCCCACCCAAGGGTTCGGATCCCATATACAGACTGGTTCCCGCTCACTGGCTGAGCGAGGCGCGGGAGCGACACCGAGGGTTGCAATCCCGTTGCCGGTCCCCGGTCCAGTACGGGGGCAACACTGAGGGTTGCGATCCGTTGCCGGACACGGAAAAAGACAAAAGACAAAAAAAAAAAAAAAGCATCATAGATCTTAGTATAGTGATAAAATAGCTGCTCTATAAATTACAAGAAAAAATATGCCTTTTTTTCCTTGCCTAACTCTTGGCTAAAACTTTAATAGTATTTTACTTTAATTTTTAATAATAAATTCAATCCTCATGGAAGTCGCTGCCTCTAAAATTTCCAGGCTAAGCAGCATAGCATGATTAAAATCATGAAGATTTCTCCAATTTCATCATTAAACCTCACATCCAATCTAAAATAAATACTTAAAAAAATAAGATGTACACCATAACCAAGTGGGATTTATGCTAGGAATGCAAGGTTGGTTCACATGTGAAAAATCAATCAACATAATATGCTATATTCATAGAATAAAGGGGATACAAAAAAAGATCACCTCAATAGATGCAGAAAAAGCATTTGACAAAAGTCAACATCCTTTCATGATAAAAACACTTGACAAACTAGTAATGGAAGAGAACTTCCTCAACCTGATAAACAGCATCTACAAAAACCCATAGTTGATATCATACTTAATAACTGAAGGCTTTCTTCCTAGAGCAGGAACAAGACAAGGAGGTCTGCTCTCACCACTTCTAGCTAGGGCAAGTAGCAAGAATAAGAAACAGAGGACATCCAGATTGGAAAAGAAGAAGTAAAACTCTTTGCACATGACATGATCTTGTATATAGTAAATCCTAAGGAATCTACCCCCCAAAAAAGAAAAACTATTACAGGTAATAAACTAGTTAAGCAAAGCAGCAATGAACAATCTGAAGACAAAATTAAGAAAACAATTCTACTTATAATAGTATCAGAAAGAGTATAATACTTAGAAATGACTTTAACAAAAGAAATGCAAGGCTCATACCCTGAAAACTACACAGCACTGTTGAAGGAAGTGAAAAAAAGACAAATGAAAGACATCCTGTGTTCACAGATTTGAGAAATTATTAAGATGGAAATATTCCCCAAATTGATCTACAGATACTATGCAATCCAGTCAAAATTCTATCTGCCATCATGTTTACAGAAATTTACAAGCTGATGCTAAACTTCATATGGAAATGCAAGGGACCCAAAATAGCCAAAAGAATATTGAAAAAAAAAAGAACAAAATTGGATGATTCACACTACTTGATTTCAAAACTTACTACAAAGCTACAGTAATTAAAATTGTGTGGTATTGGCATAAGGATAGACATATATATCAATGAAACAATTCAAAGTACGGAATTAAACCCATACATCTATGGCTGATCGATTTTTGCAAGGGTGGCACTATAACTCAATGGGGAAAAAATAGTTTTGTCAACAAATGATAGCAGGAAACTCGATAGCCATGTGCAAAAGAATGAAGTTGGACCTCTACCTCACACCATGTACAAATATTAACTCAAAATGGATCCAGGATCTAAATGTAAGAGCTAAACTAGAAAACTCTTAGAAGAAAACATAGGTATTAAACATTCATGACCTTGGACTAGATGCTGGTTTCTTATATTGACACCTAAGGCACAAGCAAAGGAAAAATAGATAAACTGGACTCATCAAAATTTAAAACTTCTGTGCATCAAAAGACACCACCAAGGAAGTAAAAAGACAATGTAACGAATGGGAGATATACTTGCAAATCACCTATTGAATAAGGGTCTTATATCTAGAATATATAAAGAACTTTTAAAAATTACAATAAAAAAAACAAATAACCCAGTTAAAAATGGGCAAAGGATTTAAATAGACATTTCTCCAAAGAAGATACACAAATTGCCAGCAAGAACATAAAAAGATGTTCACCATCATTAGTCTTTAGGGAAATATAAATAGGGAAATGTAAATCAAAACCACAATGAGATACTACTTCACATTTAGTGGGATGGCTATAATAGAAAAAAAAAAAGGACAATAACAAAATTGGCAAGCATGTGGAGAAACTGGAACCCTCTTACATTGCTGGCAGGACTGTAAAATGGTGCAGTGGCTATGCAAGTTCTGCAGTTCTTCAAAAAGCTAAACATTAAATTAACGTATGATTCAGCAATTCTACTCTTAAGTACTGTATGCCCAAATGAATTGAAAGCAGAGACTTGAACTGACACTTGTACTCCAATGTCCATTGCGGCACTATTCACAATAGCTAAAAGGTAGAAATAGTCCAAAAGTGCATCAACAGATTGTTTGGTTTGGTTTTACTTAAATAAAAACTTTATTCAGACATAATTCACATGACATACATTTCACCCATGTAAAGTGTATAATTCAGTAGTTTTTAGTATATTCATGGACTTGTACAAACATAACCATAATGTCATTTTAGAACATTTTCATTCCTCCTAAGAGAAACCCTGTACTCATTAGTAATCACTCTAACAGATATTTTTTTTTTAAATGTGTTATGTACATACAATAGATTATTATTCATCCATAAAAGGAATGAAGCTGTGATACATCCTATAACATGGATGAACCTTGAGGACATTATGGTAAGTGAAATAAGCCAGATGGAAAATAAGCACTGTATGAACTTACACGAGGTACTTAGAACAGGCAAATTCACAGAGACAGAAAAAAGATTAGAGGATTGGCGAGTTGTATTAATCCGTTTTCTATTGCTTACAACAGAACACATAAACTGGGTAATTTATAAAGAAACAAAAGTTATTTCTTACAGTTTTGGAGGTTGGGAAGTCCAAGGTCAAGGGGCACACCTGGTGAGGACCTTTTTTGGGGGATGGGGATTCTCTGCAGAGTCCTGAGATGGCGCAGAGTACCACAGGGTGAGAGAGCTGAGCGTGTTAACGTGCTTACTTGCTCTCCTTATAAAGCCACTAGTGCCACTCCCATGATAAGCCATTTATCCATTAGCCCATTAATCCATGAATGGATTAATCCACTCACGACAGCAGAGCTCTCACAATCCAATCATTTCCCAAAGGCCCCATCTTTCAAATATCATAGTCGGATTTCCTAACCTCTTAACACTGTCACAATGGGGATCAAGCTTCAGTATAAGTTTTGGAGGGACATTCAAACTAAAGTAGAAGTTATTACTTAATAACTACAGAGCTTCTGTCTGGGGTGATAAAAAAGTTTTAGAAATAGTGGTTGTACAACATTGTAAATGTAATTAATGCCACTGAACTGTATACTTAGAAAGGAAAATTTTATGTTATATTTTATCACAACTTTTAAAAATTATATACCGAAAAGCATAAAAATCGTACATTCTAAATGAGTAAATTGTATGGTATGCAAATTATGTCTCAATAATGCTGTTTTTATAAAAGGGAGAAAGAAATGAGTTCTCAAGCTATGAAAAGACATGGAGGAATCTTAAATTCATATTGCTAAATGAAAGGAACCAGTCTGAAAAAGCTACATACTTTGTGAATCCAACTTTACGACAATCGGGAAAATGCAAAACCACAGAGACAGTAGAATGACCAGTGGTTGCCAGGGGCTCAGGTGGAGGAGAAAAGGATAAATAGGTTGGGCAGAGAGCATTTTTAAGGAAGTGAAACTATATGATGCTGGAATGGTGGACACATGACATTATACATTTTTCAAAAGCCATAGAACTGTATGAGAGTAAATCCTAATGTAAAATATGAACTTTGGTTAATAATAATGTATCAATATTGGTTCACCAATTGTAACAAATGTATCACACTAATGCAAGATGTTAATAATAGGGAAAATCATGTGTGGGTGGAGAGGAGTATGTGGGAACTCTACTTTCTGCATAATTTTTCTGTAAACCTAAAACTGCCCTAAAAAAAGGTCTATTTTTAAAATGCATACTTAACAAAGAGACTGTACTGAACTGGATCCTCTTCTCATGATTCATAAGACTATTCACTTTAAACACAAATTATAATTTTACATTAGATAGAGAGGAAGCGATGATTCTTTTACCATAGAATCAGGCTGCAGAATATCAGGCACTTCTGAATCATCTCAGTATTCTATGTATCCTTTCCCCATTTTACCTCCTCTTCCACCCCCAACAGAATTATCTTATGACCTAAATTTTTGTATTCACATAACTACTTTCACCTCATCTTTGAAGATTCTATAGTCTTTAGAATACTTCCTTAATTTATGACTAAATTCCAGTCTAATTATAATTATGAATTACAGTGAAATTATTATACCAAATTGCCATGCCACCTGTGTTATTCACTTAAGTTGTTTTCTAAGACGTATCAGTTTATCAGGCACCTAAGTTTGTTTGTTTTACACACCCTTTTGGGGGGGGTGGAATATTGTTCTCTAAAGCACTAGAGTCAACACAGAAGATTAAATTGGAAACCATAACTGTCCTAGAGGAAAGACAGCTAGTACATTTAAGAAAAACTTTTCCCCAGTTCCTGGTTTAAAATGATCCCCCCCCCCAACTCCTAATCTTTATTGGCACACTGTACAAACTTCTTTAACTGTTACCTTGGTCTTTTCCACCTTCATCTATGTGTTGAAAATCTTTTAGTGTCTGAAGATTATGGAAGCCCTCTCTGCAATGATGAATGACTTTCTTTGATCCATTCTTGATGAGATAATCCATCAGTGTAAGGGATTTATACACATGGCGCCAGTTTTTCCCATGGTCATTGAGTCTCTGCCATAGCATATTCATAATCTCTGAGAGAGAAGTTGTGTTGAAAGTCAAGTCACTGATATCTAACATCAGAGAGCTAGAGGGACCCCATGGGTCATTAGAGGTTGCTTCCCTGACTTTTATTTCAGCATCTGAGTAATTTTTCATGAAGTTTTTCACTTGCCTCCTGAAGGCCATAGGTAAGATAAACTCAAAGGTGAAAGGGGGGATGACAGCAATGGAACGGGAGTTTATGCGATTGGTCTATAAATCTCTTGACAGGTATCTGGTCCCCAGTTCTGCTGCTCCCAAACACAAATGATTAATCTCCATGTTGACAAAGTATTAATTTCCTGCAAGGAAAGCACAAATGTGTAATTAAATTTTTTAAAAAAATATCTACGAAGAACAAGTCAGTCAGAAAAATCTAGGTTTAGTTTCTAAATCAGCCTCTCACATTAGCAAAAATTGAGAGTATCATATACATGTTCCTAGGATGGGTACAAAAAAATCCCTCATAAGGGATTGGCTTACATTAGTTAAAGAAATATAAGTGGTCTTTCTAGTCCTAAAAGTTCTTTCAGAAAATATCATTCAACCTGTTTGGTCAGAAATATATTGATTATGAAGCATTACATGTACAGTAACAAGTTAGTATAAAAAAGTGGAACTTACACTCTGACATCTCTTGCTTAAGATATGTTGTCATGTATAAAAAATATTATGTCCTAAAAGTATGGTGATGAAAACTGAATCTTAGAATCACCAAGTGATCCTATGATTATATTCTTTTTAAACTACAAGTGATTAGAATCAGACCTAAATTTTGTCTGCTTTCTTGTTAATCTAAAAGGGAGGAGGGCTAACTCTCAGGACAAATAGTTGCACCTCAGTGGACTCCACAGCTAACTCATGGTACCCTAAAACCAATATTTTAATCCAGATAATGTTGGTAAATTCAAGGGAAAGGTTACTTTCTTTGTCTTTAGAAAAAGAAATATGATTTTAGAATTAAATGGTGTCAATAGTAAGATTCAAATAGTGTAAGGAAAGCACACCACCAGCGCCTCGGGGCCCGCCCGGGGACCTGAGGCATTCAGGGACTGGACCCCCCTCCCACAACCAGGCACACCATTAGCACCGAGGAGCATACCAAAAACATCACCTCCATGTTGGTGGCCCTCCACAACCATCACAGTAACCACCACTGCCACGAAACTGGCTAGACGCCACAACCACCACACAGATGGTCCACCAGCCACTGGAGTGCATTGACACGAGGGGAGTCACCAGCAGACACCAAAGAAAAGAAGAGGATATCTCTCTCCACAAATCTCATTCCAGAGTGACAGAAGCAGCACCTGCTCTATGATCATATTGGGGGACCTGAACACACCTCTCAGCATTGGACAGATCATGTAGGTAACAAATCAATAGAGTAACCATTACTCTTTCAGAGGGAGAGAAGACATCTAGGGTTATCCGTGGTGGGAGGGGGGAGGGGGATAGGGAGAGATTGGACAAGGGACATAAAGAATATGTACAATTTGTAACAATATATATATATTAGTAATATTGATTTGATCAACATATGTCAACACTGAACCCCCAAAATAGGTATAATCAATTATGATTCAATAAAAATTTTAAAAAATCACACAAAAACAAAAAAACAGAACTCTATCATACAAAAATTACCACTGTTAACCTCTTGGTGTATATCCCTTGGTATATATCTGTAATAAATATGCTTACAGATACGGATAGATATAAAAATAAATAATTAGATAAAATAAAATAAATTTTTACTACATTTTTAAATCAATAAAAAATATTTTAAAAAAAAATAGCGTAAGGATTTCCCTGAAACCTGGAGTAATCAGCATGTGTAAGATCTCAAAACAAGTACACACACAAGAGAGGCCCATTTAGGTTAACACAAAAATATATTAGACACACAAACTTAAAAGGGGTATGCAGCCCAAACTTTACATGACGTGTGTGAATTATCAATTCACAGTTTATATGAAACCATTCTCTTCCTCTCTTTCATTGCTTTGCATTAAGGTGAGTCAGTTTGCAATTTCCCTAGTGATTCACCACTGATGGTCACCAAGATAACGTACCAAATTTATTTCAAGCCCTGCCAAGCATCCAGACCCAACAAAGCCTAGATAATCTATAATCAGATTTCACTAGAGAAACCTACACACATACAAAAGAAAAAATGCTAAAATCCATAACGAATGTGTTTGTTATGTCTAATATTGTTTCCCTTCCTTGACTTTCTCAAGTACTAGCTCAGGCTTGATTAATTTCTGTGTGTACTGAAATAAGACATATTTTCAGAAGCATCCTAAATGAACTATCACTTATTTTTTACAAAATAAGAAAAGGTAATTAGCCATTTTTGTTAAAATACAACACAGCCTTAAATAAACAAGATAAAAAGTGTATCAGTTTAATTAAGATTTCTCAGAAAGAGACTATCATCAAACCTAGCAAGAAAAAGAGAAGTTGTGTTTCTACAACTTTCTGATTCTCTCATTTGCACTTCAAATGCAAGCATTTTTATGAGTCCCTCCCGGTGCAAAAACCTGATTCATAATGTTTCAATAAGCTATCAAAATTTTCAATCATGTGGGTTTCCTTTTTCTATTGTCCTTTTTCCCCTCAACCAAACTCACTCAACAATGCACAATGACACAGAAATGCACTGTGACATTGGCTTGGAGCAAATATTGATCTATTTCTTCACAAGTCCATTTTTTTAAAAAACCCTATTAGAATTATAGTTTGCTGGAATTTAACAACAGCTGTTAAAAAAAACATTTTTCTGTTTTGGATAGCTATCTATATATATTTTGGAGGGACAATCCTAAGTTTTAGGTTTTCCTAGATTCTCCAACCTGCATTTAAAAAAATTTTTTTAAAATATTTTCTGAAATGAATTTTCTGCCCCAGAAAAATATCAGAATAATAGCCTTCTAATCCAATATAATAGTTTAAAATGGATGTACTTGACACCAAACCAAAATCAAATACACTCTCAACTATTAGAAAAACCACAAGGAAAAAAGTCTGGATAAGTGAATTAATATCACTTAACATTAAAATGACATAAACTTCACACTGTGACATGAACATAGAATATGTAAGACACAATTCTACTACTGATGTCTTTTCAGACTAACAAGGTGTTCAATTAATTGGTGTTAGTTGTAAATTATATGGAGATTTATTTTTTTTAGACACCTGATTACATGTGAATGCTCAGTTTACTCAGACCATCAAATAACCTTGAGATTGCAATTATAGTAATGTGACATCTGAGACAAAATTAGTGCCCAAGAGGGTTAATATCCACATCAGAATCTCAGTTTTCTGGCTACCCAAATCACTATAATATTTAGAAATAGAGAGAAGAGTGAGGTTTTCATGTGACAAATCTGTGTTATTTCCTCTGACAGGACTTCATCAACCTTGCTAACTACTTAGGTCTCCCTATCACTCTCTTTACAGAACCAGTTTATTTCTTTCATGGCCCTTACAATGATCTGTACTTACATCTGTCACTTGCTCATTACCTTCCTTCACAACCAGATTAGAAACTCCTTGACAGCAGGGACCTTGACCATCTTATCACTGTAACCCTATGCCTAACAGCTACCTAGCAATAGTAGGTACTTAAGAAACATATGTTAAAATGAATAACCAAATGATTGAATGATTCCGCTTGGGATACACCTGCACTGATTCTGAATTACAAATATGACATTTTTAAAGTAAAATCTAGCTCTTGTAATTGTCAAGTAAAATTCTAGATTTTTAACAAATATTTTCAAACCAATCAAAAAATATTTCTTGAGGCCTGGCCCCGTGGCTCACTCGGGAGAGTGAGGCACTGGTAGTGCCGAGGCCAAGGGTTCGGATCCTATGTAGGGATGGCCAGTGCGCTCACTGGCTGTGCGGTGCGGACGACACCATGCCGAGGGTTGCAATCCCCTTATCAGTCCAAAAAAAAATTTTTTTGAGTACCTACCACTTACAGCTTTGTGGAGAAGCTGTATAAAACATGATTCCTACGTTCAAAAAATTTACCCTTTAGTTAAGTAGCTTTCTCCCTCAAATAATTCCAAAGCAAACAAATGATGATGTAGAAAAGACCTCCTAATTTTCTTTTTAGATCTGCCCACTTCCACAATGTTGTCCCCCCTCCACCACCTCCTCTAATCCAAATCCTTTGAGGCCAGGTTAGTTGTGGAATTCAATTTTTTTTTTGCCCCAGGGTTTTGAAGGGTAGTTCAGTGCCAATACCATATATTACATAATACCCACAGTAAGGTGTGGGACCACTCTAAGCAATCAAACACACTAACATGCCTCCAAGAAAAATACGTTAAATATTTGGAATAAAGACTATAAATGGCCTCACCTCAGTTAAAGTCAGGTCATACCACCAAAGAAGTCAGGGGGAAAAAGTGGGTTTTCAAAACTTTTTGGACTTCAGAATTGAGAATAAGGGATTGAGGAGCTGAAATGACTTTATCCAGAGACTTAGGACAATAATGGCAATATCATTTAAGAGGCTGGGTACCCAGAGGCATCTCTGCAAAGATGCATTTAGGTAGTGCTATGAAGAGACAGCAGCTCTTGAGTTTGTTCAGGTTCTACCTACAGACATTTTGACTTAGGAGGAAATAAGCTTGGCCAAGATTGTTATGGGAGAATGATTACAGAGAATACCATGGCATTAGGAGCTGTTACCGTTTTGACGGAAAGAACAATACAAGCGGCAGAGAAACTAACTTTTTTGAGCCCCATCTGTGTGTTCATTAATTTATTCAACTAATAATTTTCCAGAGTTTACCAGGTGGCAAGCTCCACTCTATAAAACATTAAAACAGGTGCACAAGACACACTCCCTGCCTCCTGGAGTAAATGGCTACTTTATTGCGTGTTCACAACGTCCTCACACCTGGGCATTCACATGCCTCATCGCACTACTTTAGGATACAAAGGCACATATCTGAGGTTTTATTCTGCTGTCTTCTAATTGAGGCTTAACAACTCTGAGCCTCGGTTCCCTCAACAGTAGCAGAAGGAACAACCACCAGACAGGGCTGTGAAAAGAAAGAAACGAGATGCTTTGGAAAGAATTTTGATAATGGAGGGTCGAGGCTAAGAGAGAATAAGCTTCCCGTAGACGGGGTCTTTCCTCGGCATCCACTTCTTCATTCCTTCACCCAGCATTTCAAAAAGACCAGTCCGTGCCAGGTGGGCCCATGACTGCAACCGGGACACACTGAAAACCAGACCAGCAACCGCCCTCAGGATGCAGGCAATTTGCTACAAAGGGGAAAAAGGCTGGGCCGCAGGGAAGCTTCTAGAAGATGGGAGGAACATGAAGGCGTCACACAGCAGGGACCTTAGGGCCTCACAGCCCTCCCCCGGTCACCTCAGGGAGTGGGCAACTCACTACAGAGGGGAAGGCTGGGCTGCAAGGAAGCTTCTAGAAGACGGGAGGAACATGATGGCGTCATGCAGCAAGGGCCTTAGGGCCTCACAGCCTCCCGCTTTCACCTCAGAGCCTCAAAACCCTCCCGCCCTCACCCAGGAGCTGGCAGGAAACAGAGCCGGGATGACAGCCAGTAGTTCCAGGACCCCTCCACCCCCATCCACACTCCCAAGCAGAGGCTGTCACCTGAAGGGAAGGTCCAGGCGGGCAGCGACGCCTTTTCCCTCAAGTCTGCCCGCTATGTGGCCTCCCGGAATGAAGCCCTTCCCACTTCCGCTTCCTCACTTCCGGCCGGTGCCCGCCCCTCCCAGGGCCTCAAGCAAGATGAACGCGGAGGGTTAAAGGGCACGAGCTGCAGGTTATAAAGTGCAATGGAGGCAAATGTCTTCATTTCATCATGTGTTGGGTTGTGGCTGTGCCTTAATCCTCCTTTCAAAGATAGTTTACAATTTGTGTCACTATTTTGTGACTAGAAATGCTACCCACACATGGTCGCCACCTCACAGGACGAAGAATGTAATAGTGGTCTAGAGATGGAGAGCAGTGTGTGTGTGTGATGGCAGCGACGAGCACCTCCAATTCGGCCGTCTTTGGGCACCACTGATGGGGACTCACTGATTATTCAAGTGATCTTTAGGAAGCAGTCACTTTGTGCCAGGCAGTAAGGACCCAGAGAAAAAGCACATCCCTATGCTGGCTGAGTTTACAGGCTAGTGGAGGTGACAGGCACCATCACAGAAGATTGTGACAAGATATGTATAGCGTAATGAGAGAGGAGAGAGCATCTAATTCTGCCAAAGAGTATATAAGGGCAGGTTTCACAGGAGAGTTTACAACTGAATTAAATCTTAAAGGATGACAGGGAGTTCACTGGATAGAAAAAGTAGAGGAGGACATTTAGAGGCAGAGGACACATCGTGTGTAAAGGCATAAAAGCTGAGAAAGCCTATTATCTTGGTAAAACTACAAGTACCGTATTTACTATGGCTGTCCCAAAGGCATAGTGGAACAGCAGATGGAGTTGAGGTGACAGAGGGAAATCGGATTATGAACAACCTAGTCTATATTACTAGGTGATTTTATCCAGTAAGTGAAAATACAATCAAACTCAAACCCATATTTTATTTTATTTATTTAGCATTTTGAGATCTTGTGGTGGAGGAGTGGTCCACAGCTGCCTCCTCTGCAGGCCTGGTTGCTGATGGCCAGGGGAGGCAGGGGGTAATCCCCCACAGCTCAGGAGCCCAGGTGGCTTCCAGTGGCAAAAATTTAGACTTTTTTTTTTTTTTTTTGGCAGCCCGCCAGCAGGGGGATCCGAACCCTTGACCTTGGTATTATCAACACCATGCTCTAACCAGCTGAGCTAACCAGCCAGTCCCCCACCTTAAACCCACGTTTTAAAGCGTATTGGTGGCCAAGTGGAATACTGACTAGGTTGGGGGTAGGGGAGAACAACTTAGAGGATAGGAAAAAGCTTAGTGGACAAAAGCAACATCTGTTTTTACCTCCTACTACTTCAGTCATAATTAATAATAATAGCCCAAATTATTGATACTGATATTTAGATAGGTAAGTACAATCTAAAATGATAAAAGGTATGAAAGAAGTTGGTTTGTCTGAAATATTGTTTAGTTGACTATAATATAGAGTAATGGGAGTAGCAGCCAGAGGGAAATTGAAAAGGTGGCCTGAAAAACAGATTGTTCAGGGCCTTGAATGCCGTGCTAAGTCATTTGGGCTTTATTCTATAAAGTAGTGGGAGACAAAAAAGTATTTTATACATTGAATTACAGTTTCTGAGGATTTTTTAATATGCATATCTTATGTATATTTCAAAGGAAGGTTAAAAAGTAGTCATTATTATCCCATTTTACAAATGAGGAAGCTGAGTTTGGGGAATATGCGTTTATTCTACATTATTGAGCACCTGCTATGTGCCAGGCACTTTGCTGAGCCATGAAAATATAAGTTATAGTCTAATAGTCTAATAGAGGAAACAAGAATAAATCAGCAATTATAATAAGTTGCCATGATAACAGGCATAGAGTGTTATGGGAGTAAAAAGGGGACATGTCTAAATCTACATAGTCAGGGAAGGCTTCCTGGAGGAGGTGAGCTTATAGGAACAAAGAGGTTACAAGAATTGCCAGAAATGTTAAACTAGCAAGTGATCGAGCTGGAGTTTGAACCCAAATCTCCTGTGTCCAATTCTATGCTTTTCTTTTACTCTACAGACCAATTTTTGGTCCTTGGTTTTGAGGTCTATCAACATTTTCAGTCACAAAACTACCTGTTATATTTTGAGAAGGTCAGATATTCCAATTTTTGAAACCATTCATTTTCTCCTTTTAAAATGAATCTCTGTGTGTGTTTGAAAAATAGATTGAAATCAGAACAGAAGAATTGGAAGAGATGTTATAATATTTCTGACAATGAGTGATGAAGGGGTCCTTCTTGTCTGCTTTCCTCCATTTGGGGGCACAATTTAGTTGCAGTACTGTAGCATCCACCAAATACAAATATTCTATGATAATAACTTGGTTGGGTTTTTTCCTTTAATTTTCTAAACTTAGAGTTTTTAGAAAGTGAACAAAGTTTGCTTCACCTGATTTCCAGGATTCTGCTTCTCTTTCTCATCTCCCTGGCTCATTTATTCTCAATTCTATGACTTCCCAACTTTGGAGTTGTCTGTTCTCCAACCTCTTGTCTTCTCAGACTCATTCCCCATGTGATGTTACACAGTCACATAGCTTTAAACATCCCTCTCTAACAACTCTCATGGTTTTTATCTTCAGCCCTTACCTCTCCTGACCTCCAAACTCATATATCTAACTAGCTTGAACTCTCCACTGGTATGTCTCATAGGCATCATAAGATCAGTATGTCTCTTGTCTTCCAAACCTGTTCTCCCACAGTCCCTCCTGTCTCAGTAGATAACACAGCCTTGTTTCTAGTTTCTCAGTCCATGAATCTTGGAGTCATCTTTGTCTCATACCTCACATAATTTCCAACAGTTTACCTTTGGAATACAGGGTAGCATGATTTATTGATACTATATCCCCGTATAGAATAACATTATCTATGTTTCTAGACTTTATCATCATCCTGAATATTCAGAATCCAATCACTTGCCATTACCTCCACCACCCTGTTTTAAGCCACCGTCATCTCTTGCCTGGGCTATTGAAGTATCCACCTAACCCATCTCCCTGCTTCTGTTCTTGCTCCCTTACAATCTGATTTCAAAGCAATAGTCAGAGTGATCCCTTTAAAACTTAACTCAGATCATATCATTCCCCAGTTCAAAATCTTCCATTGGCTCCCCTCTCACTCAGAGTAAAATCCAAAGGCTTTGCCATGGCCAAAAAGACCCTGCATCTTCTGCTCTCTCCCTAACCTCCATCCCGACTCCTCTCCACTTCATTCACTGTGTCAAGTGTTCTCCCACCTGAAGGCTTTGCACTTGCCAGTCCCTATACCTGCAAAAGCTATTTCTCCAGATACCCATCAGGCTGGCTCCCTCACTTTGTGCTGGACTTTGCTCAAATGTTCTTTGTTCTCCCAACATAAAATTGCAACCCCTGTTACTGCCACACTCCTTATGGCTCTTGCCCATTTTATTTTTCTCCATAAAAGTGTACTATCTGACATAGTGTTGTTTCTCCCTTTACTAGAATCCACAGGGGAAGAGGCTATGTTTTGTTCACTGATATATGCCCCGCACCTAGAATAGGCCTAACACAGAGTTAGTGTTCAAACTTTATTTATTGTATGAATGAACAGAGAATGTCTGAATCCACACTATTGAATCAGAAGTACGCATTTTACCACAAAGTTAAATTAAGCATAATTATGTACAAGAAGTTCAGATATTCACAAGTGACCCTTCGAATGGAATTGCTGAAAGTGTTTAAACAAGTATAGTTTTTAAAAAACTTTTCTCCATTGTGCATAAGCCCGTATTCTACATATTCTTCAATCCTTCTCATTTTGCTGCTGTTTTTCTGAGTATTTCATGATTGTGGGGACTGAAATACTGGCACTCTCATATTAGGGTCTGCCTTTCCTATCTCTTTACCTCATTATATCTAAACCTTGATCAAGTTTTACTTTTTTTTTTTAACCTTTCCCTTCGATAAAAAAAAAAGTAAATCTCAAACAAGGTTTAGATATAATGAGGTAAAGAGATATTATTCTTAGGGTCTGCCTTTGCATGTGTCCCATTATGGAGCTCTTATGAAATAAACCACTGAAGTGGCCTTGCTTCCCTCCTGGTACATTCTATAACATATCTGCCAATCAGTACTTACTACCAAAGAACTCCTCTGTGAGATTTTTCTGTTCTGCACTCTGCCTCATATTTGTAAGGGGGGAGGATTATATTCTGCTCCCTTGGGGGTAGTATCCTCCCTTGGGGGTAGTGGAAAAGTAGTTTTCTTATTAGAGAACGAACTGAAAATACTGTGATACTATCTGTGTAGCACCATTCAACATTTTCCCTTCCTTCCCATTCCCCAGTCATGGAACTCTAGAGACTTGCCATATAGCCACTTCAAAACCACTGACTTGGGAGCTATTGAAGAATAAAGACTATGGCCAGAAGAGTATCACTGTTTGAAAACTTGGCAATGGACCCATTCAGTGTAGTGATGGGATCCAAGAAGGTCCTTGGACCATGAAGGATGAAGAACTCTGAAGCCAACATTGAGATGTTATTGTTTTAAAATCAGCAACGTGTTGTTATCAACAGTAGAGACACACATAGACTAAAAGTGAAGGCATGGAAAAAGATATACCATGCAAATGGAAACCAAAAATGAGCAGGAGTAGCTATTCTTATATCCGACAAAGTAGACTTTAAACCAAAAAACATAAAAAAAAGACAAAGAAGGCCACTATATAATGATAAAGGAATCTATCCAGCTAGAAGACATAACAATCATAAACATGCATGCACCCAATACTGGAGCACCCACATATATAAAGCAAACACTCTTAGACCTAAAGAAAGAAATAGGTCCTAATACATTAATAGTGGGTGATCTGAACACACCTCTCTCAGTATGGGACAGATCTTCCAGGCAACAAGTTAACAAAGAGACACAGGATTTAATCTATACCCTAGACCAACTGGACTTGGCAGATATATACAGAACATTTCACCAACAACTAAAGAATACACTTTCTTCTCATCAGCTCATGGTACATTCTGCAGGATAGACCAAATATTAGCTCACAAATCTTGTCTCAGGAAATTCTAAAAAGTTGAAATCATTCCAACTATCTTTTCAGACCACAAGGGACTAAAATTGGAAATAAACAATAAGCAAAACTCTAGAAGCTATACGAATACATGAAAACTAAATAATAGGCTCCTGAATGACCTATGTGTCCAAGAAGAAATTAAACAGGAAATCAAAAAATTAAACAGGAAACCAATGAAAATAAAGACACATCATACCAAAACCTATGGGATACTGCAAAAGAAGTACTAAGAGACAAATTTATTGCAATAAATGCTTATATCAAAAGAATAGAAAGAATTCAAATAAACGACCTAACACTATGCCTCAAAAAAATTGAAAACCAACAGCAAACCAAGCTTAAAGGTAGTAGACAGAAAGAAATAATTAAGATCAGAGCAGAACTAAATCAAATAGAGACCCAAAAAACAATACAAGAAGTAACAGAACAAAAAGTTGGTTTTTCGAGAAGATAGATAAAATAGACAAACCATTAGCTAGGCTAACAAAAAAAAAAAAAAGGGCGAGAAGACCCAAATAACAAAAATCAGAAATGAAAAGGGAGACATTACAACTGATAACACAGAAATACAAAAAATCATTAGAGACTATTATAAACAACTGTATGACAACAAATACAAAAATCTGGAAGGTATGGATAAGTTTCTAGACACAAACAAACTACCGAGACTGAACCAAGAAGAGATGGAAAACCTAAACAGACCAATAACAAGCAAGGAGATTGAAGTGGTAATTAGCAATCTTTCAAAAAAGAAAAGTCTGGGTCCAGATGATTTTACAGCTGAATTCTATCAAACTTTTAAAGAGGATTTAATACCAATTCTCCTCAAACTCTTCCAAACAATTGAAACAGATGCTACTCTCCCAAACTCATTCTATGAGGCCAACATAACTCTGATACTAAAACCAGATAAAGACACAACAAAAAAAGAAAATTATAGGCCAATATCCTTGATGAACCTAGATGCTAAAATCCTCAGCAAAGTATTAACAATCAGAATACAGCAACATATTAAAAAAATTAAGCACTATGATCAAGTGGGATTCATCCCAGGGATACAAGGATGGTTCAACATACAAAAGCCAATAAATGTGATACGTCACATCAACAAACTCAAGGACAAAGACCATATGATTATCTCAATAGATGCTGAAAAAGCATTTCACGAAATTCAACATCCCTTCATGATAAAGACTCTCAACAAATTAGGTATAGAAGGAAAATAGCTCAACACAATGAAAGCCATTTATGACAAGCCCACTGCCAGTATCATTCTGAATGGAGAAAAACTGAAGGCCTTTCCCTTAAGAACAGGAACAAGACAAGGATGCCCACTCTCACTACTTCTATTTAACATAGTACTGGAGGTACTAGCCAGAGCAATCAGGCAAGAGAAAAAAATAAAGGGAATTCGGATTGGACAAGGTGAAGTCAAACTTTCTCTATTTGCAGATGACAATATACTGTATATAGAAAAACCTAAAGACTATTTAAAAACTCCTAGAGCTGGTTAATAATTTCGGTAATGTTGCAGGATACAAAATAAATGCCCCCAAATCAGTAGCATTTATATACTCAAATAATGAATAAACAGAAAGAGAAATAAAGAAAGTAAGCCCATCTTTACAACTGTCACACAAAAAATGAGATACCTAGGGATCAATTTAACCAAGGAAGTGAAAGACCTCTACAGTGACTACAGTGAGAACTACAAACCACTTCTGAAAGAAATTAAAGACACAAAAAGATGGAAAGATATTCCATGCTCTTGCATTAGAAGAATTAACATTGTGAAAATGTCTATACTACCCAAAGCAATATACAGATTCAGTGCAATCTCCATCAAAATACCAATGACATTCTTCACAGAAATGGAAAAAACAATCCTACCTTTCATATGGAAAAACAAAAGACCCCAAATAGCCAAAGCAATCCTGAGCCAAAAAAAATAATAATAATAAAGCCAGAGGCATAACACTACCTGACTCCAAATTATACTACAAAGCTATTGTAACCAAAACAGCATGGTACTGGTATAAAAATAGACATTCAGACCAGTGGAGTAGAATCGAGAACCCAGAAATCTCCCCTCAAGCTTATAGCCATCTGATATTGGACAAAGGCAACAAAAATCTGCATTGGGGAAAAGACTGCCTCTTCAACAAGTGGTGGTGGGAAAACTGGATATCCATATATGCAGAAGAATGAAACTAGATATGCATCTCTCACCATACACTAAAATCAACTCAAAATGGATTGAAGACTTAAGTACAAGATCTAAAACTGTAAAATTACTAAGGGAAAATATAGGCGAAACACTTCAGCAATTAGGTCTGGGCATAGGCTTTATGGACATGAGCCTGAAAGCACAGCAGCAAAAGAAAAAATAATCAAACTGGACTATATCAAACTAAAAATCTTCTGCACAGCAAAGGAAACAATCAAGTGAGTGAAATGACAACCTACAGAGTGGGAGAAAATTTTTGCTAACTGTACATCTGACAACGGATTAATATACAGAATATACATAGAATTTAAGCAATTATACAGTAAAAAAACAAATAACCCAATCAAAAAATGGGCAAAGGAGGTGAATAGACATTTTTCAAAGGAAAACATACAAATGTCCAACAGATACATGAAAAAATGCTCAACATCACTAGTCATCAGTGAAATGCAAATTAAAATTACATCGAGATACCACCTCACCCCAGTTAGACTGGCTATAATCAAAAAGACGGTGAATAACAAATGTTGGCGTGAGTGTGGAGAGAAGGGAACACTACTGCACTGTTGGTGGGACTGTAAATTAGTGCAACCACTATGGAAAACAGTATGGAAGTTTCTCAAAAAACTACAGATAGATCTTCCATACAATCCAGCAATCTCCCTTCTGGGTATATACCCAAAGGAATGGAAATCATCATGTTGAAGTGATAACTGCACTCTCAGTTTACAGCTCTTTTTACAATAGCCAAGATATGGAACCAACATAAATGTCCATTGATGGATGATTGGATAAGGAAACTGTGCTATATATACACCATGGAATACTACTCTGCCATAAAAAAGAATGAAATACTATCACTTGCAACAACATGGATGAACCTGAAGAAACTTATGTTGAGTGAAATAAGCAAAGCACAGAGGGATAAATACTGCATGTGCTCACTCATATATGGGAGCTAAGAGAAAAAGAAGGGAGAAAAGAAAGACCACAGTAGTGCATTGGTCTTGCAGAGGGAGAAAACATTCCTTGGGTTACAAAGTGTGTGGGGGGGGAGGGAGATTGGGGATAATTGGGTACAAGTGCACTTTCTGGTAATAGGTATGCTGCCAGAATGAAGGTGGCCCTCACAACATAATTAATTAATTAATTAAAATAAAATTCTATCTTTGTAACATGCAGAAATGGTGAGGATCCTGTTTAGATGCAACTTGGATTTAAGAAAATTTGACAAACTTGCATTAATAAAAAGACATCCCGTTATTAAGCGATTAGGAGTAGCAAACTCCTTTTTTAACTCATTCAACAAATATTTACTGAGCACCTACTATGACCAAGGTACTCTGCTGATTCTAAACCAGATTCTTTTCTATTTCAATTAAAATGTTGAGCAATTATAACCAAAGAAAAGGTTAAAAAAAAAAAAGTAAATATTGATCAAGGTTTAGATAAAATGAGGTAAAGAGATAGAAAAGGATGCCATTTCACAATGCAAAATAAGTTCAAATTTTAGCACCCCAAATTGAGTCTTAAATGACACCTTCCTTCTTGGCGTTCCAGGGGTTAATGCTGGGAACGTCTCTGTGAGCCATTTCCCTCTTCATATTGGATCCGGTCCCCAAACTCTACTGAATGGTGTCACTTAGCAAGTAGTAGCAGCGTCTCTAATTTTCTGCAAAAGATGCAACGTTGGCAATCCATTTTTCAGCAAGAGCAAATAGAAAGGAAGAGGCCTTCACAAGTTGCAGCTGGTATGGGGGGAAGGGTGAGTTATAAATTTGAAGGTAAGAACTAAGGAAGTTGAAGGTGACAAAACTCCAGATCAGTGAAAAATGTTAAAATCCCAGAAAGCCTTTAGTCCAACCTACTCAAGAAAAAATGAAGTCCTAGAAATCTAAGGAACTGGTCATGCTGGACTATGGCAGACCTGGGGTTAGAACTCCTCCCAGCTCAGAGCTTTTCTTCCTTTTTTTTTTTTGTCAAGAGTAATATTATGGGCTAAGAGTAATATTATGGGCTGAGTACACAAAGAAAGCATTTTCTCAGGGATTTTAACATTGTGAGTGATCAAGGGTGGTTTTAAATAAGTTCCCCCCAAAAGCCCTAATATTTCTATGGAGGCATGGATATACTACGAGAAAATGAGGATTTTTCATAAGCTTGCTGATCGACCATATCTAGGACTAGAAATTTTCTTATGTGAACGTAAGTGCTCAGGGGGAATATTATTAAAACTGAAACCAAGCATAAAGAAGCAAAAGTGTTTCGTTGAACCTCTTTCATTTTAGTTGAACTCTGGCAGCAAGAAAACAAAACCACATAATCTAAGGCTCACACCCAACTCTCTGAAGCCCTGTATCTGCTAGTTCCTGTGTGGTTTGCCTACAGACTGCAGGGCTGACTGGGGGTAGTTTGGAGGCAGGGAGGAGGAGGCACTGTTAATGGATGTGTAAGCTTGCACACGCTTTCAGTGTGGTACTTGGAAGACAGCACAAGGTGGATCTATACTCTGAAACGCAGTAATTTTGATGTTTGAATTCACCTTCCTTCCTGCAAGAGGATTCTAATAACTTGGTGTCAAAGCCAAGACACAAACTCAACCTCTTCTCTTCCAAAAGGTATGTCATTATACAACATCAGTACACATATTCTAGGAAACTTGAAGAGTTTTATAATATGCAAAGTGTTCTCTATGAGTCAAATCTAATTAAAATGAATCCCACGGGCTCTTTAAATATTGCTTTTAATGTTTTAGCCCATTAAGGTCTGTATTCTTTTGCTGCAACAATATTTGTGGTGATAGGATTCAACTTCTATCAAATGAACTGGGAGAAGACTCGCTCTTTCCCCAGCCCATAACACAATAAACTCCACTAATTGGCTTCAGAACCATCTCAGGGAAAGACCTCAGACCTTGGGGCCACAGAGGTAAAATTCCACTTTATCATAGTCAACATGTAATCCAAATTGGGAGGTGTGGGGAGCAGTGGAGGGCTGAGCGGTAACGAATGAATGAACACCAGCACTCAGGTCAGGATTTCTCTCTGCTCGAATTCTAGTTCTGTATTTATGTTACCTTTACAAAGAACACCAGTTTTGGTTCATTTACAAAAAGAAAACTTTATGCTGAAATATATTTTGAGAGTGTGTTGTCTATCTTTGTCTTTATTAATAGTTAGGCTATATCCCTATCACTCTCTCTAGTTTAGGTGTCCAGTCTGAAAATTGCACTTTTATGCTTAGTCTAACTGTTCCTGAACATGAGGATTGGATACACCCATCGAAGATTTCATTAACTCAGAAATGATCATATTTACACACCTGGAGTTGGGCCTTGTTCATAACGTATATATAACTTAATTTGCACATTATTGAAAACATACACCCCCTAGATAAGTTAAGAGGTGGGAAATGTTTAGGATCTAAAAATCCAATGGAAAAATTTCATGTTATCTGAGAATGGGAAACTTCAGTTTGAAGAATCTTTTGTTCTATGCAACTACATTTATTAAAAGCTGTTTAGTTCTTTACCGGGTCCCTTTTTTTTTCTTTCTTATTTTTGGCTTCAGAAAGAACATTAAGTATATATTATTCTCCTTTAACAAAACAGGGTTGTGTGTAAAATTTCATATTTATGAAATAAATTTAAAACAATCCACTCTACAAAAGCATCGACTATTAAAGAACACTATGAAAATAGAGAACCACCTAAGTGTGTTTAAATTTCAAATTTTTTAAAATTCTGATTTGTACCCTTTTCAAGAACTATTTTGCATGTTTTTTGTAAAAGAAAGGTGGCCCTATGTCATTGAATAAAACAACCTTTTCAGACTGAACTTTGAGTGTCTCCCGTGGAGTAAACTGAAGTCTTACTCTCCCTAAATTGTAATAGATTTTATCTTTTTAAAAATGACTTTACTGAAGCAGAGGGGAAGAAGGTGATCTATCTGTTTGATGTGAAGAAATATCTCTGTTGCTAATATAATATCCTTTTGAATATCTTCCACATCTTAGATCCTGATGGAAATCCCTTTTCTTTTTTATTTCAATTGTTTTACATCTACCTCACAGGAATATTGTAAGACTAAATGAGTTAACATAGATACGCAGTGCCTTAGGACAAAGGCACTATGAAAATGCAAAATGATATTGTTAATTATTTCTGTGGATCTTGATCATTTTCTTTCCACTTCTTTTACAAAATGTATGTCACTTACTGCCCGAAGCCATCTCTTTTATAACCATTGCCTTCTAGAAGAGCTAAAAATGATCCTACTTCCCCCATTTGTATTGACTCCCAGAGAATAACACCTGCTGGTGTTGGTGACTTATAGGGTCCATGTCTAAACTTGAGCACAGCTTGCCTCTTTCTTGGATCAAGAAAAGTCTGCAATTGTTAAAAAAATGTGTCATTAAGTGTGATTCCATCAGGATTTCTTAAACAAGTAACTGTTGCTGCTAGATTAATCCTAGGGACAGATTATTTACATGCCCCCACAAAACAAACACAAAACTTGTTCAAGAATCTTCATGAGCTAAGTTATTTGAAACAAAGTATAGAGTCAATCAGCCCCATTTTGTCCATCCGAAATATGTGCCCAGCATATCATGATCCATAATGGACAACACAGTCTCGTGCGTCCCTTTTTTTTGAGGGGGGGGGTCACTTGACAATCCTCAGGAAAGCATACCCTCATTTGACAAACAAACATTTTACCAACATTTATTGAGCAACTGCTCTGTGTCAGGCCCTGCACTAGGCAATGAGTTCTCTTCAACAATGTTAACATTAAGTTTCAATAAACTTGAGCCAATAGGAATTCAGAAATCAATTTTTAAAAATAGTTTTCTTTTTAAATACACATTCACAGACAAAACTTTTTGAGAACTAAAAGAAATTTTTACAAAGTACATGAGATAGAAGTATTACACGCTCTCTGAAGAAGGTGTAAGACATATGCATATCTCATGGAAAAAGTGAAGAAAATGTCTAAACGTAAAGAAAAGCATAAATATTAGTACAGTGAATACCTCTATATTCACTACTAAGGTTTAACAACTACTAACTTTGCCAAATTTGCTCTATGTGTATTTCTTTCTGAATTACTTGTAAGTTGCATGTAAATGACACTTCACCCCTAAATACACATCAGTATACATCTGAGAAAAAGAATGTTCTCCTAAATAAACCACAATACCATTATTATACCTAAGAAGATAAACAGTAATTCCTTAATATCATCTAATATCTAGTCCATATTTAAGCTTCTTCGTTTGTCCCCCAAAAGTTTTTTAGACCATCTAAAGAAAAAAAAAAAGATCTAATTTTAAAAAATAAAAATGTTTTTAAAGCTTTACCCCTCAGATTACCTGCTAACTGCAAAGGGGGAAAAGATATCTTTACAATGAGAAAATATTTTGCATTTGGTTTATATGTCTCTTTATTCAACACTGGGTTTTTTTAAAGGTTAAGCCAGTTATCTTGTAGAATGTCCCATGTTGTTCTCGTTGCCTAATAGTTAATTTGTTCCTCTACTCCCTGTACTTCCTGTAAATTCCAAGTCAGGGCTAAAAGCATGATTAGATTTTTTTACAACATTCTACGTCTTGATTTATTCATTGAACAATAGATCTTACAGATTGCCACAAATCAGTACCTCATTCTTGTTTGCAGCATATCCACTAAGTTAGAATATATTGTAGTTGTGGTTCCCCTTTCACTTTAAGGGTCCTAAGGTGTCTTGCCAAAATACTGAGATCTCTTGTCTACTATGTTCACTCTGTCTCCAGGCTTTCTCAACTGTGCTTCTTACAGTAGGCTTCAATATAACCATTAATGAAATAGCAGGGGATTATTAACCCCACTCTATTATTCAGATTCATCCTAGGTAGATCTTAGGTTCAGCTAAGAATATTCATGATTAGATTTTGATTGAATATTTTTTACAAGGTGCTGCTGGGTGCTTTATATTGCATCTTCTCAGGAGGCGCATAATGCCAGGTTGCTCCACTATTTGTGATGCCAAGTTTGATCATGACTCAAGGGAGTGATCTTGCTCCAGAGATCTCTCATTGTAAAGGTACTTTTTTCTCCTTTGCAATTAGCAAGTAATCTGAGGGGTGACACTTTGGCACTGTGCTAATATCCTATTTCCCAGCAAATTTTCATCCAATAATTTTAGGTGATAATCCTTGCCAAAATTGACTTTTCCATTGGGGGTCATATATATTTTTGATACACTTTGAAGAAGGATTAGGCATACAAATTCTTTAGCAGTGGCAGCAGCAGCTTTAAATATTTATTGCATGCATAAGTTCAGGTAGTAATAATAATAACAGTAATAGTAATAGGTAATGTTGACTCAGTGGTTGACGTGGATCCAGACCAGAGTGGTTGATGTGGATGATTTGAGTCCAGCCCTCCATTTACTAACCGAGTGAACTGGGATGAGTTAATCAGTCTTTCTGTGCTTCGATTTATGAAGTTATAAAATGAGAGTAGTCATGGTACCTGTGGAGCCATAGCTAATGTCTGAATCCTGTCGACATAGCCAATTGTAGTGCTATTAATCCTGCCCGTGACGCCAATTGTAAAGCTAGGTGACCACGCTAGTTGTTGGGCTCTTTTACCTGCTGGTAATCTGCACCAACTGGGCCAATTGTCAAGCTAAGGCTGGGTCTGGAGCCCACAGACGCCTCAAGCCCATTCACAGACTGGGTCACAAACCCTTTGCATGCCAGGCTGGGTCACCAGACCCCTTCATGCAGGTCTATGGACTAGGTAACCGGCCAAAAGGTCCTTGGAGCCATAGGTTGGAAAGCATGGCTGTGCGGGTGGATGCCCGAGGCCAACGCCTACCTGCCTGCTTCACTGAAACTCCTCTCTCTCTCTCTCTCTCTCTCTCTCTCTCTCTATCTATCTATCTCTCTCTCTGTCTCTCTCTCTGTCTCTCTCTCTCAAGAACACAAGAATAACAACAAAACTAAAAAGATACATTGGTGTGGATGTGCACTAACTCCACACACACACACACACACACACACAATTTGCTTGCAAAGGATGTGCTAAAACCACACCCAGCTGGACCCAAGTCGAGGGCCTTGACCAAACTATTCTATTTTCCCAACAGTACCTATCTCCTGGGATTGTTTTGTAGATTAAATAATGCATACATGTAAAGTTCCTAAAACAGTGTCAGTTATTATTATTTGCCAGGATCCATTTTAACACTTTTCAGGTATTAACTCATTTACTTATCCTAATGGTGCAATGAAGAAAGTGCTAATATTATCCTTCTTTTACAAGTGAGGAAACTGAGGTAAAGAGAGGTTAAGTACCTTGCACAAGGTCACTCAACTATTTCATGGTAAAGCCAGGATTGGAACCCAGGCAGTGTAATTGCAGAGCATTCTCTCTGAAGTCTGGCTGGTACAGTACAGTGAGGAGCGACACAAAGGGGACTGCGTGGAAGTTAGCAGCCGGACCCTCCTACACACCCAGGCTTGCAGTTATTGAAACTCCAGAGTGTTGCTACCAAAACACATTTTAGGTTTCGTTCATCTGAGCAAGAATAGCATTCTATTAAGCATAGATAAGTACACTTATTGCATTTACATAATTTAAGGCTTTGCAGAAGAAACTTTTTTTCTCTTTTTTTTTTTTTTTTTTTTTGTGACCGGTAAGGGGATCGCAACCCCTTGGCTTGCTGTTGCCCGCACCGCGCTCAGCCAGTGAGCGCACCGGCCATCCCTATATAGGATCCGAACCCGCGGCGGGAGCGTCGCTGCGCTCCCAGCGCCGCACTCTCCCAAGTGCGCCTCGGGGTCGGGCCCCAGAAGAAACTTTAAACATAAAATACTTGGCACTGAAAAGTGTAGGAGAACTATGATGGAAAAGAAAGAAAAAAAAAAAACCCTAAAAGGAACACTACTTTTTTTCTTTTTTTTTTTTTTTTTTTTTGTGACCGGTAAGGGGATCGCAACCCCTTGGCTTGCTGTTGCCCGCACCGCGCTCAGCCAGTGAGCGCACCGGCCATCCCTATATAGGATCCGAACCCGCGGCGGGAGCGTCGCTGCGCTCCCAGCGCCGCACTCTCCCAAGTGCGCCTCGGGGTCGGGCCCCAGAAGAAACTTTAAACATAAAATACTTGGCACTGAAAAGTGTAGGAGAACTATGATGGAAAAGAAAGAAAAAAAAAAAACCCTAAAAGGAACACTACAAGAAGGGAGTTATGAGACCTCAGGGCCTCAGGCAGGAGATGATATTTTGGTACAGTCAGGGGGAAAAAATCCCTCTCATTTTTCACATTCCTATACTATGTAAGATTTTATCACTAAAACACAAGCGTATAAGCCATTGTCAGATTTATAAAAGACTACATCAGATTTCCTTACAGGACGATGGATGACTCTGATTAGTAGGCGACTTCCCTGGTTGGTTATCTCATATACTCAGATATTCCATAAGTCAGTCTGTGGCTTCTGAAACATATAACTGCATCCAGAAAAAGCCTTACAACTAGGTATAGTCCACGCCCCTTTATTAGCATTATAAAGGGGTTCCAGGGCTGTGCCAAGTCTTATGCACTCCTTAAACTGCCATTACAGAAAACTCTCAAGTATAATTTTCTAAAGAGAACTAAAAATAAATGAGAAAAAAATCCAGCATTAATGATGTTTTTATTCATTGCTAACACAGCCGTTGCTAAATTGGTACTGCCTTTTTATGTTTTTTAATGAAAAGCAGCCTAATTGATCAATTGGTCACAAATAATACTTTTTCATTTGTTTTTCTCCACACCCTTCGGCCTTCTAGAACCACAGGCTAAAGGTGTTGGCCTACAAATAGCTTATGATTTGTGTCTTTTGTCTAGTGCTTTATGGGAAAATACTAGAAACAAACTGCTGAGAACTCAGTAGGAACTCAATAAATAATAAGTAGCTAGTTCTTTTGTTAAATATGATTTTAAAGAAAAACCTTTCTAAATAACTAGGAAGTATTACTGGGGAAGTATACAAGTAGTGAAAAAAAAAAACCTGGTTGATTTGTAATTTGAAATTTCTATTCATCATTTTGTAGGTCGAGGATTTTAGCCCTATATGGAACAAAATGTGAGGTCAGATAGTTAAAAGGCTCTCACTGAAATAGATCTGTTAAGGCTAGGAGGAGAATCTCAACCATACATTAAATCTGAGAAAATTGTCAAATTGTAATAACTTCTATCAATCCTTGAAGTTGATCATAAATATGCTGACATCCACATCGTGTAAGTTCTTACTGGCAGTGGCTGGGTGGGTGGGGGGAAGGGGATTGTCACAGACACGTTTAGGAAGCTGATGAAAGCTATGAAAACTCTCCCCAGGGAAGAAAAAAAACTGTGCCTAGCACTCATCCTCACACGACTTTACACTGAATTTCCCCTGGTCTATGTATCCCCTGGCGTCCATCCATATATCTGCAGTAGGAAAAATTTCCTTGATCTTGAGTAATTGTATGCTGAACCTGATAGAGCTTTAAAATGAGTTTTCACACATTGTCTCATTTAATCCGGCTGCAATCTTTGAGGTAGATAGACCACATATTTCACCTCTTTTTTTTTGCAGTGTGGGAAAAGCAGAGCTGAGTGAGTTTAAGTCACTTGCTCAAGGTAATTTTGCTAATGTTGGCCAGGACTTGGCACCACAGCTGTTAAGTTGTAGCCCAGGCTCCTTCCACCACACTGTTCCAGCCACAGCATTCTAGAGTCACAGGGACCCTTGATGGGGTTTCTGGAAAGCTGAATTCTAGCTCTACCGGAAAAAGCCTACATGATCTTGAATAAGTCACCTAACTTCTCTGGGCCTCAGTTTCCTCCTCCAGCAAGTGAGAGGTTAGACCATGTGTTCTCTGAAATTCTTTGGTTTTCTGGTGAAAACTACCTAACGCCACTGTGTCTGAGAACAGAGGGAAATAACCTCTTCTGCCATAGATTGCAAACCTCATACCCTTCCCTCTAGGTCATAAGAGCTGGCATCAAATTCTTGACGGATTTCTTTGCAACATACAAATCCTGTTAGACTGTTAACATCAACAGTGCGTTTGTGGGCTACTGTGTGTCATTCTGCAGGTTGCTTCATTTTCTGCAGGGCGGACTATCTTGCAGCAATTTTGCTCTGACTCTGTGCTCCACACCAGGCACCACAATATTTTATTACCCTTCTTGGGTAGTTCAGAGTGAAATACGGAAATAAGTAATACTGATGGACTTCTTTGAGGCTGATAAACCCTATCCTTCTAAAGAAGTTATTCCTTTGGAAGAACACAAAACCTTCCACCTGATTTTTCATTATTAAATGTTATATCCTTTAATGTCTCTGAAATGCAATTGAAAATTGGAGACTCATGAGAGGGCCTACAGCTCTGAATGCAGAAGCCCTGAGACTAAGAAAGATCATAACCACCTTCCTTCGGCCTTTGGACCTGTCTGAGCCAACTGCTATCAGCATGGACAGGCCGGCTATCTCAATAACCAGGAAGGTGGTCATCTGTGTTTGTGATTAACAGCTGATAATAAGAAGCTGGGCCCTGTTTCTCAGTCTTTTTGCTCCTTGAATTTTCTAAGTGAACTTCAGGCTGGCGAGTGGAGTCATATCAACTTCTTACAGAGAAGTGTATAATTTGCTCCATACGGTGTCAGGTCCTTAGACTGTGGGAGGTAATACTGTCCAGTGATGAGAGTGGCGGAGCATGAACTTGGCTCCTGTATTCTGTGCTCTATTCTCAGCCTTGGAGAAGACGCAGTGTGCCCCATGCACTGCTCTGTCCTTGAGTGAAATGACTCCATTCTTTAACCTGCTGTATAAGAGACTAGGAAGATTCATGCATTGCTACTTTAAAAGCATTTGTATTTCTTTGATATATAATATATCACTTGTACAGTGCATAACATGGTGCTTTCTTACTTAAACAAACTCATTTTGTAGAAATTTTACTTCCTAGATTAACATTTTTATTTTTAAAATGTTTTTCCTTTATTTTTTTCTAGATTAATATTTTTAAATAGGCTACTTATTCATTTTATAAATATCATACTGTATGATGTTGTGACCTGACACTCGGTACCCTGTAAATATCCAAGTAAACAATGAAGGAGAAAGTGTGAAGTCAAGGAATCCTCTAGCTGAGGAGAAGGTCTCAATACATGGAATAGGAACGTTGGAGCTTTTAGATAGTAGACTGTTTTTCTTCAGCACAACTTCCATTTATAAATGTAAGATGTAAGGAAGTAGGATTTGCTATACAGACAACTCTGTCAGCTCATATTATTTCATAAAGAGAATGGTCAATTAGGTGTTGTTATCATCAAGAGAGCATGCTGTCATGTAGATGCTATAAAGAATTACCTTTCTGGTTACTTTAACTCATCTTTTAGCTACCGTCTGCAGAAATTCCCTCAATCCCTAACTCATGTACCCAGATGCCCTGAGAACATTTAGGGTAATAAAAACAAAAAACATAATAGGGTCCTTTTCCCTAAGGAACTAAAAATCTATTAAGGAAAGTAGGCCAAACAAAAGAAAATGCTACCATCGGGCAAAACTCGCAACAAGGAGAGAGAGTAAATGGCTCCAGGTAGGGATTATCAGGGAGGGCTTCTTGTCTTTTTGTCTTTTTTCCGTGTCCGGCAACGGATCGCAACCCTCAGTGTTGCCCCCGTACCGGACCGGGGACCGGCGACGGGATCGCAAGCCACGGCGTTGCTCCCGCGCCTCGCTCAACCAGTGAGCGGGAACCGGTCTATACGTGGGATCCGAACCCT
>NW_007727121.1:165526-223654 GCF_000696425.1 Galeopterus variegatus | reverse complement strand
GACCCGACCCCCCGGGCGGGGGCGCCGCCGCGCTTCCCAAGCGGCGCACTATCCAGTGCGCCACCGGGCCGGCCCAGGGAGGGCTTCTTGGAGGAGGCACACCTGTAGGCAGAGGGAGATGCCTTGGCAAGGAGGCATAGATGCATCCACAAATTTTTGCACTTCAAGGAAATCATAGGAGTAACAGGGTCTTCTTCACTGAAGATCCATTTATTTTGCAAAGAAGAAGGGTGAGAAGGCCCTCATGAATTTTTTTCCTCGGGAAATCCAGAAATTAAATTTCTGCCACTGGAACCTACCTCAAGATCTTTTCCCAGATAGCCTGCTCTTCCTCCACTTCCAATCATGTTTCTCAAAGTCTTTTTCCTGCATGAGTATCCTTGGTTCTTTTAAGCACTCCTCCTACGATGTGGTTTTGCTTGCTGCCATCATGTTAAGTGCTCACCTCTGGATGGACTCCGGTTTAAGGCCACTCCTAAATTTTGGTGCCCGGAATGGAACAGAGCTCTCCAGGAGTGGGTCTGATGATACAGAATGCCACAGGGTAGTTGCCTCCCTTGATCTGTGCCATATACTTCTATTAATATGGCCCACTATTGCATAAGCCTTTTTGGCATTCATGTCACACTGATGACTCATATTGAAATTGTGGTCAACTGAAACCCATGAGTTCCCATATGCTACTATTAAGCCAGATCTTTCTTATTCTGTACTTAGACTGTTGATTAAAAAAAAAAGAAAAGAAATCCCTAGGCACACAGGTTAAATGTAGCGACATTTATCTCTATTACACTTGATCATATTGACAACAACCTGTCAAAATATTTCAGAGCTAGTGCATTAGCTCTGCCTCCCAGCAGGTGGGTACTTTATGTGCTGGTGTAGTGGTATAGCTAATCTTATTCTGGACCCCTGGCCTCAAAAGGGTCAGAACCTTACTCTCTCCTTCTTACCCGTAAATCGTCTGCAAACCCACATCTTTACACAAACCAGTGGGCCTCAATCTTCCTAACTGTAAAACAGAAGCAAATGTGAACGGCCATTTCCCTCCCAAGTCTATGCAACAATGAGTTAGATGTCTGCAGAACCCTGAGTAAATTTTACTCAGAGGCAGTATTACACCAAGAAAAAAGTTTATTTCAGGCTCTCGGCAGCTTTCAGATTTGATTGCTCTTATCACTACACATTACAGCTAATGGCATTCATTTTTGCAACCGTTTTAAAGATATAACTGGGTTATCTGATTTTTGGTTGTAGTAACATCATGTGATGTCAGTATAATTTTTGCTCAAAATTACTTGTAATTTGAGTAAATGCCATAAGATCTGACTGTTTTATTGCAAGACCCATTTAAAGTGACTCTTGAATTGCACGCATGTGAATTAGGATTGGTCTTATAATAACCAGAGCCAAATGCATAAAACCCACATACTTTAATTGTCTGATATGAGTTTGTGAAGTTCCTGGAGAGTCTCCCATTCTTAATCTTTTCTTAGTCAGATTAATAAGGAAATGGGGTTGGTGCTGGAATGATATGGAAAGTAAAGTAACTTCAATATCTTTAAGCAATAAAATACCTAAAATACACTACAGAAAGAAAATTAAGTAAATTTTAAAAAATGAAGTGACTGTCTTCTCCCCTTCCCCTCCCCCACAGCCCTCCTCAACCTTCTTCCGTTAGTAGCGCGAGGACTACAAAGGTCTTGAAGTTTAGGTTTCTGTCAGACTTTTGGAAACCTCTAAAAGTCTTTCCAAACTATCTTAGCAGTTTGTAGGTTTTATCCCTGCCGAAAACAGAGAACTCACAGGTAGCTTGTATAATATTTATGATTTCAAGCTAATGGAAATGTCATTTTTCAAAACATCCCTGTGAGCAGTTTTGTTCATTATTGAAAGGTGCAGGGAACATGCATATTTTTCTAGTCTGCCATTCTAATGCAAATGTTAATGTTGTTCTTGTAACCTTGTAATTATTCAGATTCCAATGGCCCCTCCTCCACCTCTTAGCCATGATTTTGATGTAGGGCCTGGCTGCTTGGTGTAGTGAGTGCGATCCCAGAACCAGCAGCATCCGCACCACCTGGGAGCCTGTTAGAAACAAGGGTTTCAAACCCTGGCTCAAACCTACTGAATCAGAATCTGAAACTTAAAAAGATTCTCCTGGTGATTCTTATGCACAATAAAATCTGAGAAGACCTGATCTATGGTGAAGGGATTTCACCCTATTTTACCCATCATCTACCTTGTGTTGTAATACAAAACTTAGAAAATTCCATTTGGTGTTTATTAAGAGTTTAGAGCTGTTAGTTAAAATTTTACCAGATTTAAATGTTCTGTATACTTCCAGCTATTTCTCAAAGTATATATAAGCCGCTTTAAAGTGCTCTTGCCTTTCTGGGTTCTTGTAGAGCAGTTGTTCTCTCTACTACCCCACCCCACCTCCACCAGGGACATTTGGCAATGCTGGAGACATTTTGGTTGTCACACCTTGGTGGGGGGTGGGGTGGGGAGTGCTACTGGTGGGTAGAGGCCAGTGGTGCTGCTAGGGATGCTACAATGCACAGGAAGGCCTCCACAGCAAAGACTCAACTGGCCCGAAATGTCAACGTTGATGAGATTGAAATATTCTGTTGTAGAGGTATGTGGTTTATGGAGAAAGACTCAGATGTGCGACCATAAATAGTAGAACGCCTTAGGAAAGTGGAGTCATGTGGCATGTCATGATATGGCCAGGCAAAGAGCAATCAGACTGGTGGTGGCCTGAGTGAATGAATTCAGCCTCAGGCCAGGGGAGACGTCTAGGACAGATAATAACCAGTGCTCTGAGCACAAAGGCAGTCAGCACTTGGTAACAGGGCTAGGGTTCAGGGACTAGATACCAGGTACAAGCTAGAGGAGGGCTAAGGGGAGGTGTGGGCTAGAGAGAGAGAGAGAGAGAGAGAGAGAGAGAGAGAGAAGGCTTTAGTCCTAGAGAGGATACTAGGAATGATCTCAAAAACATTAGACCTGGAAAACAAGAAGGATTTTGAGTATTAACATAGGAGTACAAAGACAAATTTTGGGTAAATCTAGTAAGATGTGGACTTGGGAGCAAAGCAGGATCTCGCTTGCTAGCACTGGGACGCCTCAGAGCCAGGCCAGCAGCCGGGAGTGACCTGATGCAGAGTCAGCCGAGTGTTCAGCAAGAGTGAGCTCCTTACATCCCACCCAACCAAGAAAAGGATCAGTGCTAAGTCTACGGCATGGTCGACTTACAAGAAGGGGCAAGTGCTTCCAGCTCTGGAGAACGGTAGCCAAGAATCAAGGCAGGTCCTGACACTAGCCACTGAAAAATCATGGGATAAGAAATGGAATAAAACTTGAGAGGTCGTCTGGGTCATTTCTGTACTTCAGAGCACCTAGATTATTTCATAAAGATGATCTAGTCTTCAATTTTATAATTTCCAGAGAAAGATTTCTTAAGGATCTGTCGATGCCTTATATATAATTCACCTAAGTCAGAATTTCTTCCCCGTTCCTAACCCCCTGACTGGAATGTAAGTTGACTTTCGTCCCTCACTGCACACATGTGCTTTCTAACATTTAGTTACGGTAAATAACACAGAACACCCTCCACAGCTGCCACACTTAGCCTTCCTCTCTCTAACCTAAAGAATCTCAATTCTTTGAGGAAATCGCACTAAGATTCTTTCTCCAACCTTTTAATTCCTTTGCTATCTTCTGGACCTGCTCCAAGCCTTGCCTGCTTGTGACAGTTACCAGCAAAATGTATTTATTAAATGTATTCTGTGTGCCGACTACCTTTTTGAATGTGGAAAGCAAAGGAAGAACATAAAAGAATATACACAGTTTTGTTGATGTTTATTAGTCTCTCCTCTCTCCAAGAAGTTGTTCATCTTTGCTGAGTTTATAAGTCCAATCGGACCAATAGTCCTTAGGCTAAATTTCACCAAAAGATTTTGTTGTCTTGCAAATGCTTTCACTGTGAGCCTTAACTGAGGACAATAGAGTAAATATATAAAATAGCTCTGAAGTGAATTTAGCTTAAATAAAACTGGGATAAATGCATCTGTTCAGTTCCAGAGAAGGCATTATACAGTACTGTCCTGTGGATTTTGTTTCAAATGAGCTTCAAAACAAAGTTCTTTTCTGCAGACAGGGACTTCTTCAACTGAGTCCACTCGCTCTTCTGCAAGTGGACTGATTTCATTTCACTTCATGCCTCTAAGAAGAAAAGTAAAACTATTTGCAGTAGGCTAAATGGATATGTTGATGCATCTAACATGAGTAAGATTTATTACAAATAGATTGCAGTGATAGTGGTGTCCTGGTCGTTTTTGCTTCTATAAAGTAGTCGCAAAAGTGCACCACTTTAGCAGGTGCTTTGAAAAACAGTTTATTAAAGTTGCAATAAATGGGAGGCTGAGGACTGAAAGAGAATGCAGACACCAAAGGAGATGGGCGTTCCTCCCTTCCTACACCATGAACCAGTCTTTGCTCCCCAGTGTTATAAAAAATATTCATTTTATTCTACACCCATGTTCTGAAACCTACGATTTTATATTTTTGAGTTGCACTTCAATGGGTTCTGCTCAAGATATGCACCCAAGCCCTTCTGTGGTTGAGCAGGCACTGGCTCAGCCCTCGCTACCTGCCAGCACCGTACTGAGGACCACCACGGTCCCCACAGGCCTCCACCCCCCACCCTGCCACGCCTTCCACCTGCTCTGCACACCCGTCTCTTTCTTCTACGCCACTCTCCATGTCCAAAGCCACAATCTCGTCATCTTCCCGGGACTCCCCATCTCTGTCCACACTGGGGCCCTGTGTTTCATTTCTCCGGAATTGCTGACGTTATCCCGGCTTCTGCTTCTCACGCAATAAGGCTGCTAGTGGAAATTTTTCTGATTTCTATGTCTATAGAAATTTTTAAAATTTCTATAACTAGTAGTTACTCTCAAAGGAAAGAGCTTGTGGAGATAAGCCTGTGGTGTCACAGGGCTGCTATGTGTATGAAAAAGCAGTTTGTAAACTGTAGCATGTTCTCCAAAAGTAAATTATTACTGTATTATATGACTTTTAGGGTTTAAAAAACAGCTGGATGATATATAAAACTTCAGTAAGGCTCGGTAGCATAGCTAGAAAAGAAAATTAGAGAATTTGGGACATTGGCCCACCCATCAGCAAGCTAGAGGCCTCTCAACATTTTTTACAGCCAAAGCATGCCCATTGGTTGAGAACATATACACTGTTGCAAGGACGGTGTCTGCTCACCCTTCTGGAACAATGGCCTTCACTCTTGCTTGAGCCCCCCCACCCCTCATGACACCACCGTCCAAAATCCTAGCCACCCTTCAAGGACTAGCCCCAAACCCACCCTCTGTTCCCAGCTCTTCTCCAGACAAAATTAATCGGTTCCTCCCTAGCACTCGTGTCAGCCTTGTTAGAATCACTTATGTGGGGCCGGCCCGGTGGCGCACTGGAGAGTGCGCCGCTTGGGAGCATGGCGGCGCTCCCACCGAGGGTTCAGATCCCAGGTGGAGACCGGTTCCCGCTCACTGGCTGAGCGTGGTGCGGGCGCGACACCGAGGGTTGCAATCCCGTTGCTGGTCCCCGGTACGGCGCGACCCCGAGGGTTGCGATCCCGTTACTGGTCAGTAAAAAAGACAAAAAGGAAAAAAGAAAAAAAAAAAAGAATCACTTATGTGGGTGCTGGTCTCCCTGCATCTACTGTGGCCTGCTGAGGGCAGAGGTGGTCCTGGCATCTGCCACAAGCCCTCCCCCACAGCGGTTCCTGCACCAGCATGAATGGAAGTAACAACTCATATCAGAGCAGCCAGAGGATTGAAAAGAGAATTGCACTGACCGAAAACGTCCTACAAAAACTTAGTTCCCGGAGGTTTGTCTCAGACTTGGAAAAGTCCTTACCTGAGCAACTGTAGGACCCCTCTGAAACGGAGCAAGATATATTAAATAGACTCTTAAAAACTCTAGGAGTGATGGGTTTGTTATTATTCTCTGTACATTTGGAATGTTTTATATTTTAAAATGAATATAAAAGACCCCATCCTATTTAAACGTTAGTGAGCTGAATAAGTTTCATTGTAACTTGATTTTTAGCATAGAATGTGAATTATAAAGGTCATTCTTTGCTTCCCAGCTTACATGTATTTTACCTACTGAATATGATCACCCGTGAAATTGTGAGTTCTTTGCTTGTGTTTCACACAATGCCAGGGGGCGTTGCACCCATATCAAAAGGAATTCCTGGGCCAGCCCAGTGGCGCACTCGGGAGAGTGCGGCACTGGGAGCCGCGGGTTTGGATCCTATATAGGAATGGCCGGTGCACTCACTGGCTGAGCGCGGTGCGGGCGACACCACACCAAGGGTTGTGATCCCCTTACCGGTCACGAAAAAGACAAAAAAAAAAAAAAAAGGAATTCCTTGTGAAGAGTGTGGGCCTCTCGGAGGATAAGTACTACCTTTTAGCACATTAAAAAAAAAAATCTTTGAGCCATCTTATTATTTTAATACTTTACCTTTGACAGAGCAGAAACGATTGTTTTGGTTTTTTGACAGATTTTTATTTTTCATGGCTGGCTGGTATGGGGATCCGAACCCTTGACTCTGGTGTTACAGCACCACACTCTAACCAACTGAGCTAACCAGCCAGCTCATGTGTTCTTTTTAAGGAATGATCTTTAAAACAGCCACATAAACTATTGTCAAGTACATAATAGGTGCTCAATAAATGTTTTTAAAATACAATACACTTCTAAACAAAAATAACTTCAGTCATTTTAAAACAGCAAGCAACGGATATAGTTTCAAATTGCTTCTCTTTGGCATTCATGAGAAGACATAAAAAAACGGGAAGTTGGGGAAAAGATTAGACACTGTTATGGAAACTGCATCGATGAGAGCAGATTGTAATTCTGTTGATAGTTATTTGATCCACAATTATTGGAGGGATTTGTTGTTATCATGGATTAAAGCTGTGATGCTACTGTAGTAGAGGATTGGCCCAGAGCCCTCGCCCTGTGCCAGGCTCTCTAGCATCGCCTCTGCTCTTTCTTCAGCAGCCCAAGGCCCCCTCTCTACAACTCGGCAAGAGGCAGTCCTGGCACAGACCCCTAACTTAAAACTCCAGCCAATTTCCTAACAACATGCCTTCTCCCCTTCACCTACCAGATGCTTCTGTTCTCAGATGCCGCACCCTGAAATCAGGTTTCAGTGAGTTAAAAAGGGAAATAGAATTATCTAGCTTTATCAGTATTTTAAGTATATTTGTATATTTAAATGAGAGCTTTTGTACAAAATCACTTGAACTCTTATAAGCTAATTTTTTTTCTCTCTTTGATTGAACTGTTGACCTTCTGGACATGTGACTAGTTATTACCTCAAGAATGTTTGGAACTATTCTTGCCCTAATCATTCTTAAATGTAATTAGCATTGAGACATTATCGTAGAAGCCCATCACCTGGGGCTGGGATCTCATTAAACAGCAAAATTGAGCAGAATTGCACATGTTTTATGCTCAAAAAATCTCTAAGAAAAATCCAAGGCATTGGGGGAAAAGTTAAAACTGGTGATTTCATGGGCCTTCTCTTGCCCACATATTTAAATTGTATAAGGATCCAAACGTAGAGGGGATTGTGGTTCTTCTGATTGAGAAATGAAAGTAACTCCGTTTTCTCAGAACTCCGCTTTTGCAACGTGGCTGCTGTCACAACTCCAGGTCAAACAAAACCAAAATAATACATTTCATGGCTTTAGCTTTTTCTCACCTCGAGAAATGCATAGCATTTTTAGGCATTAGCCCTAAACAACAGATGTTATAGAGAATGAATATTCTCTAGGAGGTAGTTAATAAATATGGGAAAACTGAGGCCCAGAAAGGTGCTGTGACTCATGGGTTATTCACGCTCCGCCTTGAACCCTCCCCATCTCTTCCACCGTAGAAGCAGATTTTTATGTTCTGAACTGAAAACCATTTCATACTTCCTGCTCAATCATTTTTGTGCTTGTTCCTAAGTTTGGGACCGGTCCCAACTGTTAGAAATCTTATGTGAATAATGATGAAGTTCTTCATTCCTGGGATCCCAAAACATTATCATTTCTAGTTCATTGGATGGCACTTTTGATACCCCAGTTGGGCTCTAAATGATTGGAGCCACCAGGAAAGAGCTTGCCTGACTCTGCCATGCACCTCGTTTGTAAGTCTATAACGTGACTTAAATGCGCAGAGTTATATCATATAAACAATAATTTCTCGTTATTATAATAACATTTCCCCTTCATCGCAACAATATTTCTGACCTGAATTTATGCTTGTCTTGGCTGTGCAAGCAAGTAGAGTCTTGTTTGCCTCTACAATATATATATTAATGTATTAATTAGCTTCCTGGTGCTGCACAAACAGGTAACAGAAAGGATTTCTCTAAATCATAAAAACTGAAATGAAGCTAACATTTTGGTAATTATATTTCAGGGGCAGTCTAAGCATTATACAGTGTAGCAAAATTTAGACCTAATATTTCAGAGAAGACAACAGAAAACGCCACTCAATTAACAAAACATTTATTTAGTTTCTACTGTGTACAAACTCTGAGAGACGAAGGAAGCTATGAAAAATAAAATTGGCCAATTTAGTTTTATGGTCATAGTTAAGAGGCAATGAAAGGCAAAGTAATATAAGTGTTCGATTTAGTGTCAATTAGCTTAAATATGTTAAATAGAACTATATAAAATTGCCGGGCCGGCCCGGTGGCGCACTGCTACAGTGCGCTGCTTGGGAGCGCGGTGGCGCTCCTGCCGAGGGTTCGGATCCCACATACAGACCGGTTCCCGCTCACTGGCTGAGCGAGGTGCGGGCGCAACACCGAGGGTTGCGATCCCGTTGCCGGTCCCGGTCCAGTATGGGCACTACACTGAGGGTTGCGATCCATTGCCGGACACAAAAAAAGACAAAAAGGAAAAAAAATTTTTAAAAATAAAAATAAATAAAAAAATTGCCAATGTCTGGCTATTTTTTAACCCAAAAGGTGGCAATTTCTTATGATTTGACCTAATGTTAAGGTATTCTCATCCTACTGTATCAGCTCCTAAAACATTATACTTTTTATTTTCATTCTATTTTTTAAATTAAATGGTTCCTTTCAAGTTGAAACTGTAATTAGAACAACCAGTAGAAGGTAAATATAGGTCAGAGATTTGACTCCCATTTTTTATATTTATTTTTGTAGACTCACAAATAACATATATTTTGTAGTTTTAAAGTTTATTATGTTAGACGCTTCTCTTGGTTCTATTTAGAGTCTTCGATCCTTCTACCTGTCCTTCATGTGTGACATTCCCCAACTAAATTATTCATGTCGTTTCCTTTGTAATCTTCATGCAAAACCATCATCTCCATTTCCATCTATTCTGCAGAGATGTTCGATGGCAGAACACTCCTTTTTTAAAGGAGTCATATTGCTCTATAGAGATTATATCCAACATCCAGTTTTGCCAGTTTGTCCCTGAATTACAGGTTACTGAGCAGTCAGAACAGGTGGCCATACATTCTTCCAGTTCCTTCAACATTTATCAAATATTTACCAAGCACCTATTTTGCACAAGCATTGGAGTAGGTCCTCTGACAAATGTGAAGTTGTATAAATAAAAACGTATTCAGTACTATAAGTTTAATGCTGGCTGCACAGAAGGTAATGTTCCAAGCCCTTGACATATATTAATTTATTTAATCTTACCCAAGGGGATAAGTACCATTATCATACCCATTTTAAAGGTGAGGAAATCGAGGCCAGAGATGTTAAGTGAGCTCCTAGAACACAACCCTTAACCAAGGTGTCAATAATGTATCTATTTATCCTGGAGGACCCAATGTTAAAAAGTGGGCACTTTGCACAGACCATGAACTCAAAGTAACAAATCAGTACTGCCTTCTAATACCCTATGATGGTGAATATCAACCCAGGCTGACTTCTACATAATGTCAGAACACTTGTGCCTGTCATGCTGTGTTTTTTCCCAAAAGGGCACATCTGCCACCATGCCCCTAGCATGTACTGGTACACATGCACTGCCAGTGTATTCTTGCAGAGTCACATCTTACCCCAAATCTTATCTCACCCCTACCAGAGGCCAGGCACTATCGAGAATAAATGTTCACTCATCTTCCCGTTATGCCCAATGTGTGATCACTGATAACACATCAAAAATTCGAAGAAAATCTACAGAAGTCATCTCAATCAACCTAAAAAGTCCAGTGACTCATTCACACCCTTCTTGCAGGGCTCCTGCTGGGCTGCCCTGGTTCTACTGAGCCCACCTCCAGTCCTCCTGCAGCCCGTGTGCAGCTCAGCGCTTGATCTCTCTCTCCTCTGCAGATCAGATGAGGGTTGACTTTCCTTTGCATGGGCATTTGAGTCGCATCTGAGTTGCAAGGCAAGCTGCCCCTGTTCTGTGCTGACTATGACCTCACTGCAAATGCCTCCAAGGCAGCTAAACAAGGTCGCCCAAGAAAAAAATAATGCAGAAGAAGATGCTGGCTCTTCAGCCCCCAGAGAAAGTTCCATTACTCTAGAGGTAAAATCATAATATCTAAATATGACTCGATTTGTGTCAGATCTTATAAATACATGCACACATGTAGATGCTGAAACTGTGCATGCCCCGACAGCCAAAAACAAAACAACTCACTGTCTCATTATAAAGACAAGATGTGGTAGGCCAACTCACCAGAATAAAGAATAGAAAAATAGGTGCTCTGACTTTTCTACACACACACGCGTTGGTGTAATGAAGACCACAAGAGAGCTAGCTGCCCTGGCAACGAGGGACACTTAGGTTACTTAAGGATTTTCTTGTTTAGATTTAAACTAGCCACATGCACTTATTGAGTTTCCTTGTGCTCAGTTTTAAGCCTCCATGTGAGGATGCAGGTCTGATACCTATTTCAGCCTCTGACAAGGCAGTTTGCAGAGTAGGTAAGAGCAAGAAAGAGCTCTGGAACCAGCCAGCCAGCCTGGGTTAGAATTTCAGTTCTGCCATTTACCAGCTACTTACTACGTGATGTGGGTAAGTTACTTAACCACACTATGCTTCCTTATCCTCACCCGTAAAATTGGAATAAGAAAATTAAAACTAATTCATATGGGTTTATTGTGAAGATGGGATGAGATAATACATAGTAAAGTGTTTAGAACATGTCTGATTCCAAGTAAGCCCTCAACATATGTGAGTGACTCATAAGAGTAACTTGAAATGGGTTCGTGTATCCCAGTAGGAAACCAACGAGTTCTTTTTAATTTTTATCTTTACTCTTTGAAGCCCTTTAATCTCATTTCTTCTCTTATTTTCATGGATATAAGTAGAATGTTTAGCTATCCTTGGAGTTCAATCTTTCCTTTCATTAAAAACCATTATTAAGTCTCTGCAAGTTTCTCTGCTGCAGTAAATGATCTAGATTACTTAATGGTTCTGTTTTACATGCTTGAATCATTTATTTGAACTTCTCAACCATGCCTAGATGTAGTACACATGGAAATATTGTCTAGGAAAATTTGGCATTTAAATTCCTCATCATCTTCAGCTCATTAGCTCAAATGTTTAAAATCCATTGTTCTTAAGAGCAAAGTCAAGTTCTTTACCATATGGGTCAGTTGATTTCACTCTGTCATATTGCCTAAGCCACCTATTCTCAAAAGCATAGTTCAGCACAAGCCAAACCAGAAGAGAGTGGAAGCCATTCATTCATTAAACATTTATTGAGTGCCTACTGTGTGCCAGACACTGTGCTATGCTCTAAGATAGTTGCAAGTAAGATACCCTACTTGAAGGAGCGTACAGCTTGGGAGAGAAGATGCAGAAGTGAACAAATCATTACAAATTCCTTTCCATTAGGTGCTATCCTTAAAGTGAGAAGGTCAGGCTGGGGACAGAAGGGTGGGAGGATTAAGCTCAGGGAGGGCTTTCCAAAGAAGGTGACATTTGAGCCTTATTAAAGGTTGGCAAGAATTGAGGAGAAAGAGAATGAGAGTATTCAAGGAAGAAAAAACACCCAGAGACAATTTGTACGTTGTATTGCCAGGTAACCTTAGGTGGGACTGGTATGACTGGGGTCCAGGGTCCAGGGTCCAGGAAGGGATCAGTGACGTAAAGCAGCCAAGGTCAGCAGGGCCGGGCTAAGAAGCCTGAGGTTCATCCTGCAGGCGTGTGGAGCCAGGGAAGGGTGTATGAGTACAGTACAATACAATCTGATGAAGTACAGTACAATCTGATGCATGTTTCACACAAATCAGTCTGCAAGCAATGAAGAGAGGAGACGGGAGGTGTTTGAGTCTAGAGTCAGGGAGAAACAGGCTGCTGGGGTCATGGAGAGATCGCAAAGCCTGCACAAAGGTGGGGATGATGGAAAGACGGGAATCGAAGGAAGGTGTATTTAAAAGATAATGTTTAGAGACCCCTTAGAGGAGGGTGCCAGATTTGGGAAAGAGGAGGAGGAGACAGGGAGGAGTCCAGAGTAATTCCAGATTTCTGGGTGGACAACCGTGAGGGCGATGGTGCCATATTGTGCCATAATGGAGCGAATACAAGATCGCACAAATCCATCTTCCAGAAATGTACCTGAAAGACACATGTCCTGCTGAAGGTCAATAGGGAAGGTCAGCTCAGTGTGCAAAGAATAGTAGATGTATTTCTTACTAGCCGTTCCTTTTTAAATACCCCTTAATATATGTGACATATATGAGTCAAGCTAATATTCATGTAGGAGACTTAATTTTTTATTTTCTGGCAATTTAAGTTTTCAAATACAATAAGATGTTAGCATTATTTCAGTTATCTGTGCCTGGCACAGTATATATCTACCTACTTATTATCTGTCTTCTCCTCTCCCACTGGAAGAGCTTATCCTGACGAGGTCAGGGCCTTTGTCTGCCTTGCTCTCATCTGCATCCCCAGCACCTAAAACCATGTTTGACTCCTGATAAGTGCTCAATAAATACTGTGGAGTAAGTAAATGAATTTCCATGTGGGTAAAAAGAAACAGTCAGTTCTTTTACTAATGAGGAAAGAAAAGGAAAAAAATAACAACAAACAAACCGGGACTTAAAACAGTTTTCCACAAAAAGATCCAATTTGCCAAAATGGAACTGAAGTTTAAAAGCTATTTTTCTCCCTGAAGCTCTACTTCTGGGAAAATCACAGCTGCCAGCTTAAATGGTGGTTTTAACTGTCCAGTTACAAACTCCGCACCGTTGTACATATTGGCAGAGCTCAGCATCCTTAAATGCCATTGGATCAGTAAGGAAATGGTGATTTTCCTTATTGGTTTAATGCCAGTTCCTCTTTTGTGAAAAATCCCGTGTGCTGCTCACTGGCAACTGAACGTTGGGCGCCAGAAATAAGTAAATCACTCATGTTCCTCTCCAGCCATGTGATGTTAAACCATTCCTACTTTCCGGTTAGAGAATTCCATCATTCTTTCTTTAAATTTAGCAGAGCGATTATTCCTCCTGGTGGATTGCACACACATTCCTTTTGATCTGTGAAATAGCTCATTCCTGGATGATCTTTAAGCTTCCCAGGAACGTGTGTAAAATACCACTTGTGAATTGGGGGAGACGTGTTTCACATTCTCATTACTCCAGGATGGTTGCACCAAACCACTCTCTCCAAGGTACCTTTTTTACAAAGAAGAGGGAAAAAAAAAACAACCTCTAGGCCATGGCATTATGATGGCAATAATAATATCAATAACAATTATATTTTCCATTGATTTTACTCAGTAGTCTCACAGAGCTGACAATGTAGAAAACCAATTTGTCCAGGCAAATCTTTATTTTATCATGAGTGAGACACTCTTCTAGGTCCATAAGCGACAAAGAGGAGTGAGGCCTTGTTCCTATCCTCTTGGGCTTACGAGTTAGCTGGAGAAGTAAAACACAAACCACGACAAGGTAAAATTGACAGTCACTAATGAACAACACAGTCAGTAAGTGTACACAAGGTTCAGAAGAGGATGGGGGTAACCCGACAGCAATCCCAAGGAGATGGACTTGAACTTGAGTTGGACCTTTAGTGGAGGGCTGCAGTGAGAAAAGGCAGAGCAGTGGGAACTTTTGTGGACATAGCTGCTAGGCTCCCACCTGGCCATGGTGGAGTATGGCAGGCAGGGTTGGGAATAGATTGGGGATGACCTTGAATGCCACGCTAAGGACTTTGGATTTGGTTCCATAAGTGGAATTATTGAGAGTTTTTGAGCAGAAAGGCTGTGAGTTGAGCAATGCTTTAGAGACACTAAATCTATCAGGATTGATGCTTTGAATTAATTGGGGTTTTTTCAGACTTGAGATAATGAGGCCCTGTCCCAGGCTGGGGACAATGGGATGTCTTCATCATATGGTACATTCCTGTGAATACTTCTTAGGGATTCTTATACAATTATGTCTCAACGTGCCTAGCTGTATCTGCACTGTAAGACGGGGATATTGATTGTGATACTCTGTGCTGCTTGGAACTAATGTAGTCATTTCTTTAAAGCCCCACAGTTCGCACATGGAATAGGCCCAGGTGTGGGCTGTACACAAACTTCAGAGAACCTTGACAACATAGATTGTAAAAGCAGGAGGGGGCCGGCCCGGTGGCGCACTGGAGAGTGCGCCACTTGGGAGCGCGGCGGCGCTCCTGCTGAGGGTTCGGATCCCATGTGGAGACCGGTTCCGCTCACTGGCTGAGCGCGGTGCGGGCGCAACACCGAGGGTTGCGATCCCGTTACCGGTCAGTAAAAAAGACAAAAAGGAAAAAAAATAAAATTAAATTTAAAAAAAATAAAAGCAGGAGGAATCTTAGAGCCCTCAAAGTCTACCTCCTCAACTTACCAATAAAGAATCAGCCCTTGCTCAGGTTCACACAGCTCATTAAGGACAGATTCAGGGTGTGGCCTCAGATCTCCCTATGGCACTCCAGCAGCGCTTCCAGGGCCAGTCCAAATTCTGCTTTGAGGTGTGTGTTCAAATGCTGGTGGAATCCAGATGCATTCTGGACCAGTGAAGGAGTTGCTTGTGTCTCCTTGCCCTCACTCAGCCTGTTGGAGCTCCTCTCCTTCACTCCACCCTGAGCACCCCAGATCCAATCCCTGCCTGAGTCCCCCATCTCATCTCTGCCAACCCCCTGCCTCGCTGCTTTCCTGCAACGCCCTGTTATTTTTTGCTTGCTGCCATGGATCATGCTGTCCACTTTGTCTAGAACCCCTTACATCCCCAGCTTAGGCTTCATTGCCTTCAGGAGAGCCTCCATGGCCTCAGCACCCCTATTAGGCGGACTCAGGTCTCCCTCCTTGGAGACCCATGCCGCCCAGCGTGGAGCTCTATTACCGTGTCTCTACAATTTCTTATAATTGCCTGTTGATATGTCTGCCTCCGTCCTTCAACTGTGAGCTCCCTGAGGGCAGGGACTGTGGGTATGCATCATGGAATCCCCAGTATCTAGCACACTGCGTGGGATAGACGAGGCATTCAAATGACTAATGAATAAATGAATGGGTAATGGTTGCGTATTGGTCTTCTCGATGCATTCATTCATTTAATGAATATTTATTGAGGAATTACTTATAATAGGCACTATGTAGTTACACTTAAATGTCAAAATGAACCTATGTACTCAAGCTGCAAATTATGCATGCATAAATTATGCATGTGGAGTTTTAACGGGCACACACAGCAGAGAGCGCATCCATATCTACAAATACCAGAGCAAGCAAATGCAGTAAACTGTGTGCCAGATGTCCCTGAAATTTACAGAGAACCAGGAACCAAAAATGACAGTTAGCTCCATAAGCCCAATAAAAGAAAAAATGTAAAAGAACAAAAGAACCTCAAACAGAAGGAAGTGGCTATGTTTTTTTTCTATGAGCCTGAGCTGGGGGTGGGGGAGATTTATAAAAGCATTCTGGGCTGGGCAGGTTCATGTAAGTCTGAGTTCCTCAGGGCTGGCTCTTAGGAGCTGTTTGGAAAATTCACTGCCATGCATGAGTCGGGGGATTGTTTTTTATTCCACTGGAAATTGTTAATGGGGACTGTATTAGCGGCCCCTTACAGCTTTGCCTGATAGGGAGACAGCAGGTTCGCCCAGGCAATTCTGGAACCCTGATCACTGCCAATTAGGGGAGCATTGTCTGGCTGATATAATCAGGTGAGTATAAATATATTTATCATGATTGGAATGGGGAAGGGAGACGGCAGAAAGATTGAGGCGGAAGCTGTCACCGTTGCCAGAACCCAGTCCAACGTGTCACCCAGCACTCAGCAAAGGCGGTCACTGGCTTTCTGAGGAATGAATGTACAGTAGAATTGTTTTTCCCAGAAGGGGCCCTGTCTCTCCTTAGCTTCCCTCCTTGCTTCTTCCCTTCTCTCCATGTTCACTTCTGTGAAAGCTGAAAAGAGAAGAGAAACCAGATGCTGCATTGATCACATTTTAACTCTGTCCTGTCAGCCATGCCGACCCCACTTAGCTTCTCTGCAGTTCAAAGTGATGGCAGGGATCATTGCTGTGACAGGACCCAACACCCTGTCTACCAGCCTGCGTGTGCACGTCCGTCTGGCATTGGGTTTATTTCATTGTCAACTTGTGGAACTTCTGTGGAAATGGCTGTGATGTGTCTCAGAGCTGGGGTTGAAAGACCCTGATAAAAATAGTCCCCTGCAGTGGACTAGATATGAGAGGAATTTCTCACATTTAAGTGGCCGAAAAAGGAGGAACATTTAAGTCACATCTGGTGGTGGGTGTTTCTGTTGTCTGAGAGCAGGGTTTGTTTAAGCATTTGCACAGATTTCAAGATGCAGGCTGCGCTTATTCATCCCTAAACAGATGGTGGGGGTCAGATATGAATGGCTGAATCACATTGTTATAGGGGAGGTCAATGACAAACTGATTTCATGGCTGAAGTTCAACCCTGGCCGATGCAGGGCCACTCAAAGGCATGACTTTTTTTTTTTTTTCTCACCCTTGACTATTCAATAACAGCCATTTATAGAGCTAAGTTGATTTCAGGTAGTATCTTCCTCAAGCACCATGATGTGTGTGATTCTCTGTCTTGCCACTGGAGGACTGGGGGCTCTTCGCCATGGCTACAACAGGGTAAGGAGACCCCTTTCCTGTGTCCTGTGTCCCCTTCAGCTTATACTCTGTGTTCACAATTGCGAATTGCTCTCAGGTAAGTCTTCCTGAATTTGACAAAAACTATTTTATTACTGGTAGCACAGACATGATACGTGAAGATGTAAATAGAAAGGCACAGGTACACAAAATAAATAAGAAGCCCAGGTAGGAGAAATGTCATGTATAGAAATCACTCTGTCTAAAGTCATCCAATCCCCCATGTACCTGCCTATTTCTGCTAAATTTTTCCTCCTTTGGCTGCCCAAAAATTGTTGAGGCCAATCTCTTTTCACCCAGGTACCAGAAATACATATTTCCTTTGCTTTTCAAATCTTAATGGATGAGACAAAACACCTCTTTTTTCTTTCTTCTACCTCTTGCCAGACATATTGATTTTTGAGAACCAGAGCTCATTTATCTCCAAGGGAGAAAGAAATTCATTCCATATTTGTCCATTAACAAATTACCACTTAAAGTGAAAATACAGAGGACTCTCTCACTCACTGTTAATAAATGGGTTATTCATCACTTGGCTGAACCTTGGTGGAAGGACAGCCACCGTTCCCTTCAAGTTGGCTTAATTTTCTCTTGTTGACTTTTGTTTCCCTGAGGCAAGGAGGTTTCTTGGTTCTTTTTTTGTTTGATTCTGATTTTGAGAAATGTGCCTGGCTCCTCTGGGTTTGTGTGTTTAGTAAGTGGGGTGATTAAACTTCTAGCATTTATTGAGGAGTCTACTATGTTGAGTGTTATGGGTTCCTCTGGAATTCTTCCCACTTGAAAGTTGTATGGAGTCACCCATCTGAATGCTAACTCCCTTCTAATCCATTGGTTTTCTGCTGTGTAGATGGGGCATGAATTAGCCATCCACCAAGAGACAGTGCGATGTCATAACCCGAGGTTATGACAAGCAAGACCCAGGCTGTACAGCTGTGCAGTCTTGGGCACATTGCTTTTCTCTTTTGAGCCACACTTTCCTCCTTATAGATGCTGATGGGAACAACAGAACAGGCTGTTCATCTTTGCTGTTCTCCATATTGAGATAAAACCAAGCAGACAGTGAAGAGCCTGGTCTTACCGCATAATGTTGGTGCAAATTACACATGATTGTAAGAAGGTATTTTTGACCTGTTTAAGTGGCGTTTAGTGTTGTATTTGATGCATGTCATTTAGTTCTAGGGATGAAACCTCCTGAACACACACAAAGCTCTTGACCTGGTTGAACATTACATCTTACGTCATTTTGACTCTTTTTACTCAGGATACTTCCCTGAGAAAAGATGGAAGTCCAGTTAATGTTATTGAACCAACGTCAGTTTCCTGACTTTGATAATGTACGATGGTGATGTAAGATGTCACCATTGGAGGAAGTGGGGTGAAGAGTACAGGGGACCTCTGTCTACTATTTTGCAACTTTCTGTGGATCTGTAATTACTTCAAAATAAAAAGTTTAATGAGAGAGAGAGAATAAAAGGAGTGGCAGTTAGGAGAAATGAGTGCTCATCCTGGTTTTAGGCCCTGGCTGGACAAATATTTACGTGTTGTTTGCTTCTTCCTCCCCTTCTTGCACATAGGTTTTTGTGAGCAGTCAGGGATAAAAGCCAGGGCTCCCTGTTCTGTGGAAGAAAAGAAAGAAAATAGAATGAGCTGAGAAAATCCCTGCCAAATCACCTATCTCCTGCCTCTCTCCACCCGCTTTATCTACAGACTTACCTTCCACACCCACACTTACCTTGTCCTCCTCTCCTGCTGCTACAAGTGAACTCTTCCACCTAAGCAAGGCATCCTGTCCCTTCCTATTGTTTCCAAAGGCTCATTCCTTCTACATGATCTCTCTGGGTGAGTTCCTTCTTACTCAGGGTTTTAACAAACCATCTACGATTGGAATAGCTCCCAAATTTATATCTCTGCCCAGACATTTTTTGCTGGGATCCACACCTACATATCTGACCCCTAACCGGGAGTCTTTTTTTTTTTTTTTTCCTTTTTGTCTTTTTTCATGTCCGGCAACGGATCGCAACCCTGAGTGTCACGCCCGTACCGGACCGGACTGGCAACGGGATCGCAACCCTCGGTGTTGCGCCCGCACCTCGCTCAGCCAATGAGCGGGAACCGGTCTGTATGTGGGATCCGAAGCCTCGGCGGGAGCGCCACCGCACTCCCAAGCCGCGCACTGTAGCAGTGCGCCACCGGGCCGGCCCCTAACCGGGAGTCTTTTTTTTTTTTCCTTTTTGTCTTTTTTCATGTCCGGCAACGGATCGCAACCCTGAGTGTCACGCCCGTACCGGACCGGACTGGCAACGGGATCGCAACCCTCGGTGTTGCGCCCGCACCTCGCTCAGCCAATGAGCGGGAACCGGTCTGTATGTGGGATCCGAAGCCTCGGCGGGAGCGCCACCGCACTCCCAAGCCGCGCACTGTAGCAGTGCGCCACCGGGCCGGCCCCTAACCGGGAGTCTTACCTAGATGTTTCACAAGCATTTGAAACTCCTCCCAAATTATTTTCTCTTCCTCTACTCCATTATCTCAGAAAATGCCACTGCCATCTACCATAATGCACACAGCAGAAATCTGAGTCTTTCTAGACTCTCGTCCCAAATACTTCAAACGTGGCTAGTCCAAACTAAGACATGCTGTAAGTATAAAATACACACCAGATTTCAAAGACTTAGTTCAGAAAAAAGAAAGCAAAATATGTCAATAATAATATCTTGATAATACTTATACATTTCATGTTGAAATGTATACTTCAACATTTCATGTTGAAATAATAATATTTTGGGTATATTCGGTTAAATAAAATAAATTACTAGAAATAATTTTCCTTTACTTTTTCAATGTGCTACCAGAATATTTAAAGTAACACATGTGACTCACATTTGGGGCTTGCATTCTATTTTCATTGGACAGCACCATTCTAGACTCTTCCCTGCCTTTTAGGCACTTCCAACTGGTCAGTGACTCACAGTGATTCTCTGGAGTCAGGATTAGGGAGAATAGTGGTTAAGTGCATAGGCTGAGTTTGATTCCTGGCTCCACTATTTTTTGATCGACGTGAATCTGGGCAATTATTTAACCTCTCTGAGCATCAGTTTCCTCATAGGTCAGCTGGATATAATAATCGTTCTTCTCAGGTTTTTGCAAGCATTAAGTGAGATGACATGTGTAAAGCACTTACTATGGAGATAAAAGCATGTGCAAAGGCCCAATGTCAGGAGAAAAAGCAGGGTCTCTCACTGTTGTAGTTCAGTCCCTCACTATTTCTAGCCAAGACTATTGCAGTAATTTTTCCATCTCCAGTTCACTCTGCCCTCCAGTCCTTCATACTGCTACCTGATTAAACATTCCTTAATGTTAAATGTTCAGTGATCCCCCATCACCCTTGGGATGAAGTCCAAAGTCCTTGGCACACTACACAAGGCCCTCCATGATCTGCTCCCACTCAAATCACCAATCCCATCTCCTGACAGTCCACAATTGAACCAGTTGGGTCTCAACTCCTATTTGCACACACCATTCTCTGTGTGTGGCATATGTGCTCTCTACTCTGCCTAGCTACTTGTCTGCAAGACCTAGTTCAATTGTCACCTTACTAGGGAAGCTTCCCCTGATCCCTTCTGCACCTGTCTCCATCCCAGGCTGGATTAGGTACCTCTCAATCACTTTGGCTTGTCTCCTCTATCACTCCAGTCTCACGTGTTTGGTTGACATATCTGTCTTTCCTACAAGACCATGAGCTATCTGAGGTTTAGGATAGGCTCTCTAGTCCACTCTGGATCTCCATGCTCAGCACAGTGTCTGGCACAGCATAGGACCCAGAAAGTGTTTGTTGAGCAAATGCACGAAGCAAGAGATACTCCCGAGAGGGAAAAGGCAAGTGAAAACCCAGTGAAGTCAAGCAGCAGAAAACCTGAAAACTAACCTGGGAAGAAATCACCACTTCCTGGCAGTGCAGACAGAATCAGGAAGGAGAGAGAAGACTCTGGATGAGGAGTCAGTAATGGAGGATATGAAATGAGAGAATATAAAAAACAGAAGACCATTAACAGAGCAGAACCACATTTGGTGCTGTTGGTGGTTTAGTAACTTCCTCTAAAATGGTTCCAGGAAGAGATAATTTCTAGGAAGGCACAAATCACATAAAGGAAGGATGAGGTATCATCAACTGATTCAAGGATCATTTGTCATCAGGACTAGATACATGGGTGATACAAGTAAATGTCAACCTGGTGACTATGTGATGGGACTACTAATAATTTATTGAGGCTGGTGCCCAGAAATTTTTTACTGTGGTGCAAATGCCAAGCATGGAAAAATGTGACAAGTTATAGGAATGAGAAAATAGTGAATTTGAGACTAACAATGTGAAGTGCCAGAATAATCATAAGAGAAATATATGAATACATAAGAGAGCTTAGGGGCCTGCCCGGTGGCGCACTGGATAGTGCGCCGCTTGGGAAGCACGGCGGCGCTCCCGCCCGAGGGTTCGGATCCCATATGCAGACCGGTTCCCGCTCACTGGCTGAGCGAGGCGCGGGAGCAACACCGAAGGGTTGCGATCCCGTTGCCGGTCCCGGTCCGGTACGGGGGCGACACTGAGGGTTGCGGTCCGTTGCCGGACACGGAAAAAGACAAAAAAAATAAATAAATAAAAAAATAAGAGAGCTTAGAGGATTCCTGCTTTACCACAAATATGGGTTATAAGAAAATTCACTTGTAAGAACAAAAATTTCAATATACAAAAACTACTTATCAAAACACATGCTATTCCAGGGCCGGCCCGGTGGTGCACTGCTACAGTGCGCTGCTTGGGAGCGTGGCAGCGCTCCTGCCGAGGGTTCGGATCCCACATACAGACCGGTTCCCGCTCACTGGCTGAGCGAGGTGCGGGCGCAACACCGAGGGTTGCGATTCCGTTGCTGGTCCCGGTCCAGTACGGGCGCGACACTGAGGGTTGCGATCCGTTGCCGGAAAAGAAAAAAGACAAAAAAAAAAAAAAACACATGCTATTCCAGAATGCATAATGGCGAAAGCATGCCTTTTGACCTACGCAATCTTAAAAGTAGCAAATAACATAAGAAAGGTAGAGAAAATAGGAGATATGACATTTTGTGGCTCACATGAGAATACGTGCTTCTATACACAACCCACAACCTTCACAAGAATGTGCAGAGGCTTCACTTCAGGACCTGATCTGACCCCAAAGGCTAGCCCACTCTCCAGTTTCATGTAGGAGATCTTGTGGGACAGGCATTGTGTGAGATGCGGGGCAGCAGGGAAAATTGAGATGAGAGGGTGAAAGATCAGATGACTCCTTGCCATTATTCTTAACAATGCTCCAGTCTACCACTCTGAGATCTCCAAGAAAAAGGTAAACATTTGGGTTATACTTACACTAAAAACTAATGGTTGCTTATCTGAAATTCAACTTTAACTGGGCACTCTGTATTTCATCTGCAACCCTACTTAGTGAGGTATACATTTTCTCATTTATACTTCCTGTGAACCACAACACATCTCAACAGTTGCTAGCTATTGAGAAATATGCATCATACTCACTGGTCTAGATCGATATTTCACACGTTCTTCCCAAGAACATTGTAAGCAAGGCACTATCATTATGTTTTTAAAATGAGGAAACTGAGGCTCAAAGAGGTTAGATAACTTGCTCAGGATCACCCAGATAGCTAGTGTTAGAGCCAGGATTTGAACTCTGGCAGCCCGACTCCAAAGCCCACGTGCTTGCCCACCTCACCTGACAGGGCAGCAACACTAACTAGGCAAGGGGTAGATACATCAAGTCCCCCAGAAGAGTGAGAGAAAGCAAAACTATAGGATATGATGGGGGAAGGTTCCAACTAAGGCCTTGAAGGAGCAGTTGAAATTAGACCAGATGCATTTGTTTTTTGTTTTGGTTTGGTTTTTGCTGCTGGCTGGTATGAGGATCTGAACCCTTGACTTTGGTGTTATAACACCACGCTACATTGTTTCAGTAAGAAAGATGTGCTCCTAGTTCTAGGCAGATGCAGCCTCACATCAGGATTCACAGCTTGATTAGAAGAGCAATGGATGGATTTCAGCCCCCACTACAGCCTCAGCCAGGGGGCCTTGTGCAGTGAACAACCTGTGCAGCCGTGCATAGTGGTGTAAGGTATATGGCAGAAGAAGGACCAGTGCAGAGGCAAGGAAGCTGATGGGTTGCTTGGAGAACAAGAAGCCATTCACTAAAGCATGTTTGCATGGGGTGGGTGTATTCTGAAGTCAGCTTTGAGAGACAGGATGGGGTGAGTTTGCTGAAGGCCTGAAATGATGATAAGAGACTTGAGTGGGTCTGGGAGATCATGTGACAATGTGACATTGACAAATTCTGAATGGGAAAATGACCCTCAGAAAGCTTCAACACACAGTGCTCTTTGCTCCATTGAGCAGGGGGGTAGGGTGGAGGGATAACAGGACAAGGCGACGGCAGCCTATGTAAAGACATAGCAAAAGGAGACTATGACTTGAAAAGAGGACAGGGAGAGAAGAACAGAAAACATGAAAGAGGGACAGTGAGTGAGAAGATGAATTTCTTCCACTTGGCATCTCCCCAGTATGGTCCTGAAGGAAGAGTCAATCCTGTTGCGGTTTATTTTCTTTCCTATGGGGTTATTAGACTGGCATGTAAGGACAGGGCCACAGGCACAGTGCAGCTTGGTTCCAGCAGGACATTTGGTTGCACTTTTCATGACATCCTAGAAAATAAAATGAAGATAGACAGGCCGAATGTTGCTACTTAATACGGTGTATGTGTACTTGATATTCAAAGAATGTTAATTGATGGGTTAATGTTAACATGGAGGGAGTCTTTAGGTAAAGAAACTGGGTTTAGAGACCAATTTGCTTATGGTCACACGGCTGGTGAATGAAGGAACCGGGACTTGAACCCAGCCGTGCCTAACTCCAAAGTCCATTTTCCATTTATTGTGGAATAGAGACCACAACGGAATGAAGTTCACTTATGAAAAAAAGTTGAAAGATATAACTGGAGGGTAGGAGGACAAATCCATGCCCAACTGAACTGTGACAGACCACGCAATTGGCCAAAGGGGGAGAACAAAACAAGATGAAATTCAAAAAGATTAAATGCAAAGCCCTGCACTAGGTTCCAAAAAATCCATTGCAGAGGTGAAGACTCTCAGCATGTCGGGTCTTGACCACCTGCATGTCGGGACACACCTGGGTTTGTGTTGTAGTTAGTGCTTAACTCCCAAACAGCCAATGCCGTGCTGTGCCTGTGGCCCTGTCCTTATGTGCCTGTCTAATAACCCCATGGCACAACAGGGTCAGCTCTTCCTTCAGGACCAGGTGCTGCCTCAGGCCTCATCTTAATTATTTAATGTTTTTCTCAAAATGCGTTTCCTAGGGGCCGGCCCGGTGGCGCCCTCTCCAGTGCGCCGCTTGGGAGCGTGGTGGCGCTCCCACCGAGGGTTCAGATCCCATGTGGAGACCGGTTCCCGCTCACTGGCTGAGCGCAGTGCGGACGCAACACCGAGGGTTGCGATCCTGTTGCCGGTCAGTAAAAAAGACAAAAAGGAATANCCGCTCACTGGCTGAGCGCAGTGCGGACGCAACACCGAGGGTTGCAATCCTGTTGCCGGTCAGTAAAAAAGACAAAAAGGAATAAAAAAAAAAAAAAAATGCGTTTCCTAGACTTGAATCTGATATTCAAGATGTGGTCTGAGCTGGGCTGAGTAGAATAGGATGATTTCATTATTTATCTGTCACATGGAGGTAGAGGACCCTGGGGTTACTCAAGCTTAGAAACAAGAAATTGGGATTTGTGATCATCATTTTCTTTACTGCTTCTTCCTCTTTTTTTTTTTTTTGTTTTGTTTTGTTTTGTTTTGTTTTGCTTCTTAGGGCAAAATTTGAACTGAAAGGAAAGATCTTTTTGTTCGACATAACCAATTCACCAGGCTGTTAGCTCACCCTTTCCAGTCCTACCCCTCTCCCATGCCCGTTCTCTACTATCTCAATGAATTAGGGAAAGACCAACCAGCTTTCTGGATCACTTCCAACTTTGACAATCTAGGATTTGGGGCTCTACTTGATCAAAACTGGCAATTTTTTTAAAAAGAGAACTATTTTAAACAAGGCAAACACAGGTGTTCCTTAGTTTAGCCAAACTCAAATTAGGAAGACCTAAATTTCCAAAATATAAGATTATAATTATTCACTTGATGAAAGGGATTCTCATATCAACCCTTTTATTGGCCACTTTTTAGTCCCTTTATTGGGTGACTTGATATATGAAAATGTCATTACCTCCAACTTTTCAGAGACAGATTTATCAGACGAAGGAAGATAAGCTGCTATATTGCTTAATGTTCACTTTTGCAAGCTTTGAAACCACTGATCTAAAAACTGACCAGCTTTTCAAAAATAAACAGGGACTTGGGAACATGTGCAAGTGACAAAGAGATTAGAGTCATTGAGGTCATGCAGTCATCTGCTCTACAGTTTTGTGCTTTGCCCAAATAAGAATTAAGGTAGCCCTGGGCACAGACGGCGAGGAAAAAGAGAAAGGACACTGAGCGTATTTGCAGCATCTGTGAACAATGTCACAGCCCTGGTGACAACAGGGCAAGGAGATGGAGGATTTCAAATACATGATCAATAAGCCAAGCTTTCAGAGCCCAAATCAATAAAAACAAACATAAAGTGAACCGAAGGGAAGAGAAATGAAGAGAATGTGAAGGTGCTATAAAATCCTGGTGATATATTTGAGGCAAAATCATGATGTGAATAGAAAAGGGGAAGAAGTGAAAAAAAATATGAAGGCTGGAGATTTGTAACATGTCTGTCTGTCTCTCTATCTCTTTCTTGTCCTTCCTTCTCATCCACTGCCACCACCTCACCCCTGCCCTTCTGATAGAGCTCATTAAATGATTTCTCATTCTAGGTGGGTATTTTTAATGCTTCATTTATGTTTGGGTTTTGCCAGCAGGATTCATGGTGTTTCTGTAGACAATTGTTATTGCTTTAGGAAACGGTAAGGATAAAATGAGAAGACGGTAAGTGATACATCAGTCTCGCAGTGGAGCGGGGTGAGACGTCCCATCTGCAGCTGGGTTGGTGGCCTCTTTTTGTTTTATTTTTGTTGGTTTGGATTAATGTTTTCACGGTGTAATTGTAAGAAGAAAAGTGTAGGAAAGTTAAAAGCAGAAGCGTTTTAGATAAACGTTGTTTAACTAGATTCATGGTAAGTTACTAATGTTTCAAAGCAAAAGAAAAAAAACTTGAAAAAAGCAGAATACGAGGTACTTCAAAAAGTTCGCGGAAAATTAGAATTAAAAGATAATATGAATCTTTCCATGGACTTTTTGATGTACCTTTATATATTGTGGGGAAAGTTGATGTTGGGAAAGGTAAGAAGACCGTGGCATTGAGAGAGAGAGAGAACAGAAAGGAAGGGAAAGGGGAAAAAAGGGAAAAGAGCACAAGTTTGTGAGTTTATTAATTGAGATGTTTTTCCATTGCTATGATTGCCTTAAGGCACATGGTTGCTTGGTCTGAGGTCAGCCGGGTTTATTGCAGCCTTCGCCTCTTACCAAGAAGACACAGGCTCCAATGCCACCAGCATGTGAGAATTGCTCCTGTCAGTTTCTGAGCTTAAGGACTGCCACCCAGGAAGACGCAGGGGACCTAAGCTAGTTAATCATTTTCCTGAACTGGTAGCAGCACATTATTCTGCTAGTACCAGTGGAGCACTGTGGCACAGTGAAGAGAGCACTCAGCCTTAGGAGCCGACCGACACATACTCAAATCTGTCTCCTCTGTTTCCCATCTATAAAATGTTAATGATTAATAATAAATGTTGCGAAAGGTGACCTTCTGTAAAGCCCTTGGCACATGATAGACTATATCAATAAACAGTAACTTATCTTAGCTGGTTCGTGTTTCTAGACATTGGCGAAGCTTGGGTGGTGTGTTCCCTCCGTGGCTGTCCTGGTTCTTCCTGTTTAAAGACAGCAACACAGTGACTGAGCTCTGGGTGGAAGGCAAGGTGTAGAAACCAAATCAATTTTTCTGTTTCTCTACCCTCCATTTCCCCAGCTTTCGCTTGGTGAGTGCTGTCTTCTCTTACTTGCTGGGTTGTCTTGATCACAGCGTGTTACACCTTCTGACAACATTGCAGCTGGGACTCCACAGCCAGCAGAGGGGAGCTAGGACTTGCCCAGGGGAAATGAGGAAAAATGGGAGCTTGAAAGACTGAAAAGGAGTATATGCTTGGTGGATTTACACTTTTAAAAAACTGTTTTGGGGGCCGGCCTGGTGGCGCACTGCTACAGTGCGCCACTTGGGAAGCGTGGCGGCGCTCCCGCCGAGGGTTCGGATCCCACATACAGACCGGTTCCCACTCACTGGCTGAGCGAGGTGCGGGAGCAACACCGAGGGTTGTGATCCCGTAGCCGGTCCCGGTCCGGTACGGGCGTGACACTGAGGGTTGCGATCCGTTGCCGGGCACGAAAAAAGACAAAAAGGAAAAAAAAAAATACCGTTTTGAATTCTTCTTTCTTTGTGAGAAAGGATGGTCGATAACTGAAATGCAAAAACACTTTGGAGAAAGAGACGCTAAACGGTCAAACCCCAATGCTGAGCGAAGCATTCCACATCCTCTTCCCTGCACCATGGGGATGAGGATTATTCTCTGAATTCCTGGTGAAGAAACTGAGGCACAGAGAAGTGAAGTTAACATTCCCTAGCTACTAATTAAGCAACAGGACCTGAGATTTGAAACAAGGTCTGTGTGGCATCTATGTCCCTCCCACTGTCACAGGCAGCCTCTCTTTGCTGAGTGGCGAATTAGGGAAAAAAGAATGGAATTTGCTTGAGTTTAATAGAGCATATACATTACACTTCAAGAAAAAGATACTCTTCCTACAAAAAGTTTGAAGACTGCTGTGGATTGATTGAATTGTGTCCCCCAACATTCAGATATTAGAAGCTTAATTCCCACTGTAACTATTGAGGGTGGAAATCCTGTTACGGTAATTGAAAGGTGGAGCCTTGGGGAGGTGATTAGACTGTAGGACCAGGCCATAGTGAACGGATTAATAATGGTGGTCAGGGGCATGGTTCTGAGGGCTTTAAAAGGAGAGCTCGTGAGAGTCTTTCTCTGCTCCACCATTTCATAATGTGATACCCTGCTGTCACTGTCACCACCACCAAGACCTTCACCAAATGTGTTCCCTGAACTTTGGACTTCCCAGCCTCTGAAACTGCAAGCAATAAATTTCATTTTCTCTACAAATTGCCCAGCTTCAAATATTCTGTTATAAGCAATAGAAACAGACTATACAAGGACAAATGAGATTTTCTTTGTAATATGCCTTGCGCTGAAATGTTAGATGATATAAGCCAGACAGGTGTTGATGAAAGAAGAGTAAAGTAAGTTATAAGGCAGAGGAGGGGAGGGGACCTGCATGGGGACAGCCTCCTGACTTGTCTCCTCCCTTTTCTACTTCCCTCCCCTCACCGGTCCTCACCCCCCAAACCAAAAAACCTTAAGCAGGAAAAAAAAAAAAAAAAAGAAGCTAATTTAAAAAGAGAAAAGCATCCTTGAGGCCACTGAAATCTCCATAATCCACAGTGACAGACAGGGACCTGCAGAACAGCAATTTGATTAAATAAGGATGTAAGGGATTTAGAGGGATGCTCCAGTTGTGCAGAGTTTTTGCATCTGAAAAATACTATATTTATCTGGCTTCCAAATCTGAAAACTAAGTGCCTTCTAACTGGGGAGATGGTTCCCATTTGGAAACTAGGAAGAAATCACAAGGCAAGGCCAAAGGGTCGGGCTGGGGATCCCAGATTGCACTGAAACCCTAAGAGGTTGGCAGAGGGCCTGCAGGAGGGGCACTGGTAGGAGAAGTGTCAGAATGTGAGGCACGTAAAGCCACCCTGGCAGTGGGTGGTTGTGCACGGGGTCTGAGGCCCTCCCCAGGCTGAGAGGGAGGGAGCAGCACACCTCCCCTGCCCACGGCCCCAGCCCCATGCTCACTCCAGAACCAGCTGTCCCTTATTACCTGTCATCCGTGACAGCTCTGTTGGCAGCTCTCCCTGGAAGTGAAGCAGCGGAGGATGAATTGTTATTCGGGGAGCACACCTGCGCACAGGACAGGAATGGATGGGAGATGGGGAGGGCCCTGACAGCTTCTATTCATAAGCTACTTCCTGAGGTCTCCAAGACTGGCACTAGCTATTGGTGCTGATGAATTATTGTTCTGGAACAAGCTTCAGAGGGCTCTCTGCAGTTCCATGTGTTCACCCTTGCCGGTCATGCTGGTGGATTTATGCTTTCCTGGGGCTCAGGAGGGGGAAATAATGAGTCACCTGGGGACAAGAGAAAAATAAAAATGTCCCGTGTCCACAAAATCACCTGAAATGGAAGCTTTTAGAAGGTTCTAAAATCTCAGCCGACTAGTCAGAAATGGTTTGGTGGGGTATATTTTGCTTCTCTTTGCTTACTTTGGTTGCAATAAAATCAGAAATGTTTATATCCCCTGGAAAAAGCACCTGTGCAAACAGGCTAGCTCCTCTTGAGAAGGCTGTTTATTTTCCTAGGAACCTGAACCCAAAACGAATGGTCCCGCATCTCTGACTTGGGAGGTCCAGATAACCATAGGAATTGTTGGCTGTAAATCTTCTAAAGCAGAGAACCCTGATGGCCACTCCCAAGTACAGGGCTATCCACAGGTTCTATCTGGTGAAGGGTAGGTGGGGGGACCCAGGTGGCACTATATAAGTTGACTGTAGCTGCCATGATTCCAACTCCTCTTCCACCCTCTGCATCTGGCCATAGATCTGAGTCTCCAGAGAAACCAGAAGTAGGATCTTACTAGAAAGGAATTCGAGGGTCTCTACTTTAAAGGCTCCAGAGGATAAGTTAGAAATAATTCAAGAGCAGGCACAGTAAAGAAATATGTAAGCCTTGTTCGACATTTAATAAGAAGGTTAACATTTCCAACATGGCCAGCTGATTAAGAGGTATTCTGTAAGCAGGGATTCTACTGGTTTAGAATAAAGCAAAAATGTTGTCATTTGAGAGCCCCAAATGGGGAGAGGCCAGTCCTTGGTCATTTGGCCAGGCCTACGCTCCCTCCCCCCACCCCACCCCTTTCTTTTCCAGAATAGATTAGTTTAGGCCTCTAGAAGAATATTTAAGCAGCAGCTGACAGGTGATTTGTAAGGTGGTTGTCCATCCTATGCTTATGAATTTTCAAGAAGAGCCATCTGTAACCTTTCCCAGTTTCCTGTTCCTATGTCTAATGCCCTATAAGAGGTGGTAAACTAAGGCAGAAAGGCCCCAAACACAGCTATAAAATTCAAATAAAAGAACGATGCTCATTAGGGGTTTCAGCATAGGATCATTAACCTAGACTCAAAAGCAGGAGTGAGGGACCTTGAGATGAGTGGGGCCACCTTCTCAGGATGCTCCGAAAGAATTTAAGCATCAGAAACTGTGTAGATGACTTCTAATTCTTTTCCATCTAAGCAATTCTGTGTTTCATAGGTTTTAGACTCTGAAATGTTAAAATTTATGTGCCTTAAAACTCACAAAAGATAAAGGGGACAATCACCAAACCTGTCTAGGTAAAGTGCCTCTAGCGACTCAAGATGCAAAGAAAAGTTACAAGACAGAATCGACAGTTTGGGGTGCACCATTGCCCTCTATTGGATTAAATAAATCAGACCTGTCACAGCACAGGAGGGCTGGCTGGTTAGCTCAGTTGGTTAGAGCACCACCTTACAACACCAAGGGCAAGGGTTCAGATCCCTGTATCGAGTTGCAAAAAAAAAAAAAAAAAATTGGATACATGTGTGTGCTATCACAGCACAGGTGAGTAGACCATATGGTCTACAAAGCCAAAAATCTTTACTCTCTTGCCTTTTACAGAAAAGGTTTGATGACCCCTAGTCTATACTCCAAACTGGAACGTTCTATATCAATTGGAGAGGACTTTTTTAAGTGCTTTAGGAGCTGAGAAGAAGAAAAATGTATTTATTTGGCCCACGGTGTGTAGAGCTGGAGGGGACATACAGGTGTGCTCTGTTTTAAGACGCAGTGCATGAAAACTCAGACTTCAAAATAGATAAATTAAAAGGTAGTGATTTGCATAACACATTTTCCTTTTCATTTTATGAAGGGATTCACCACAGGGTTCCTTTACAGAGTGAGCCTCCATAATACATGCTAATATGATTTACAAATACTCTTTTCATGTTAACTTTTCAAGAACATACCTATTGTGTACAGTAGGACTGAGCTATAATTTCGTTCTGGCAGGGGAAGGTTTCCTATTTCTGAGAAATGTTTGAGCTGACCTTGTCAATTCGATGGGGCGAGGAAGTACACTCCTTCTTGTCTCCAGGAGGGGCTTTACCTGACAAACAGAAAGGCTGGGATTCTGTCTCTGCATTATGTGACGTTAACCAGCTGGTATAATTTTCCATTTTTTTCCCTGAGCTCCTCTTGGTGGCTGCAGCCAAAGTCCTAAAATGTAAACTCCTCACTGTTCTTTTACTTATTGCATATGCAAAATAGACTAATAAAAATCACGTTTGTTGCTTATGTCCTGATAAATATGCAACACGCAATAATTACAAAAAGCAATGTTTCTCTTTTAAAAATTCCAAGACATTATTATATCTGAATTACAACATAAACTGAGGCAAGTATTCAATTTAGTGTTCCCCTCAGCAAAATAGAAAGTGGTATCGCTGATTTAGTTTACGACTCGGTTCCCTCTTTCTCTGGGTCCTGAGCCTGAATCTTCGAAGAGCTTTGTGGAGTTATGCAACTGCTTTTTGAGAGATACGTAAAATGGAAACTTTGGCTATTCATAGCCAACTTAGGAGGAGCTGAAATTGTTCAAGAAGTTCCTTGCCTGGTACCATTTTGATGGTAACTATGTGTTACTGAACAAATCCACTTAATCTGGCTTTCGCGTGGTGGTTATTTTAAAGAGCAGTCTCATGGCTTTTGTTTCCATCCTTGGTGGTGACTATATTTTAGAAGTAGACAAGTATTCCTGGTATATAGCCTGAATATTTTTCAGGTTTTTGGGTGGTAAAAGAAGCTTACATAAAAATTCAAGGGCAGAGAAAATCATGCCCCGGGGAGTCCTTTGTGGCTTTACCGGTGAAGCAGATCCGTGTCACTGGGCTGCTAATGGATATTACATGCAACCCTTAAAGATGGGGAGTGAGAGAGCAGCAGAGGGCTGGTGAGAGGCAGAGGTGGCAGTAGGGCCAAGAAATAGCATTGTCAACGGGGCTGGAGATGGGAGGGGGAGGCTGGAGGTAGCTTGGTTGCCCCTGGAGGCTGCAGCTTCTCACTGTACAGCAGGTAGCACTTCAGCCACTTCTAACTCCCATCACTAGCAGGGAAACCACACGTAATAGATCTGTGAGGTTCTCTGAAGAGGAGTTTCTCTTCATCTTCCCCAGAGAAATTGCAAACAGCAGCAAGAAGCCTCCATTGCTTTCTTGAATTTAGGCTATTATATCCTCTCTCCCACCCCACCCACCACCCCCACAGAATTGTCACTACCCAGTTTTTATCTGCATCACGTATATATATGTCTTGTTTGTTTATTTATTTTTGTTTTTTTGATTCCCAGAAGCGGTATGTAATGATGGCAGGTGCAGATTATAAAACAAATGGATAAATACTGAATAAATGATATTAGTTCAGTTTTCTTTTTTCCTGGTGGTCATTTTTAAACTTTTCAAAATTAACATTAGTGTTGGGCCGACCCGGTGGCGCACTGGATAGTGCGCCGCTTGGGAAGTGCGGCGGCGCTCCCGCCCGAGGGTTCGGATCCCACATACAGACCGGTTCCCGCTCACTGGCTGAGCGAGGCGCGGGAGCAACGCCGAGGGTTGCAATCCCGTTGCCGGTCCCGGTCGGGTACGGGGGCGACACTGAGGGTTGCAATCCGTTGCCGGACACGGAAAAAGACAAAAAAAAAATTAACATTAGTGTTAATTTTGAGGAATGGGATATAAATTTCCATGCATTTTTATAATCCAACAGAAAACCGACCCCTGGCAGTGGTATATTTACCATTCTTCCTATTAGGGGTGCTTCAAGGGAAGAGTTTTTGAAGCCCTGTGACTTGAACGAAAGGAGAGGCTACTCCACTCCCCTTGAACATCTCCCTCCTACCAAACAGCCAAACAGACTTCATTTCGCAAATGGAAATGGGAGCAAACAGATTTTTTTCGAAGTGATTTTGTGAACACTGGGCCTGTTTAATTGGGTTTCTTGAGCCAGGATTAATATCATGAGCCAGGGAGCTCTGTGACATGCCTGTGTTGTTGGCTTTGCCACACTGCCTGCCTCCTGGGGGAAGGCAGGGGAAAGTGCCACAATTCAGAAGCATTTCGCTTCTGCCTCAGCCTCCTAACCAGGGTGATTTACAGCCAGCCAGGCCCAAGCGCCCAGGCCTGGCTGAGTTCCATGTAATGTCAGAAAGATTTTCCCAAGCTCAAGGTCATATCTAGAGCATGGCTTGGATATTTTTTCCATCTGTAATTTACGTGACTTTCTAATATGTTTAGCATTTGCCCTCCTCTTGTCTCCCTCCTGCTTATTAAGGTAAATTTGCACAGAAATGGGATCTTGCTTTGCAGGACCATTCACCTGACATTTGATCTCTTGAGGTGACTGGTGTCTACTGTTGATACCATGAGGATGACCCACAGAAGGCATGTCTCCCTGAAAACAGAGGCCAGGCCTTAATTAATTAGAAGAAGCCTTGCAGGTTAAAGTAATGGGGTGAATCAAATTAACAAAAGCATTTAGCATTAACTAAGGAAGGCAGAATACTCCTTCCTGTTGAGTGGGTCATCCTGGGTCACAAAAATTTTAATTTGCCTGAGATGGGAAGATCTTGAAGAAAGTACAGAAAAAGTATATTTGTTTTGTGTTTGGAAATAACTGTTGGCTGGTGATAAAGAGAGTTAACTACGACATTTTACTTTGGCTCCTGAGCTATTTTTTACTTAATATCTACCTTTGGATTGGTAATATTCATCTCTGCAAATTACCTTTGGAAGACCAAGCAAATGTGGAAAATCAGAGAAATGAGCCCCTTGCTATCACCCTGTTGCAGTTGGCTTTAATCCTCCACTGTCCGCCTGCTGCCCTCCCACCTGCAGCCACCTTCCTTATTTTCCCAAACCTTGTCTACTTAGGCAGAAATTCCCACTGAGACAATTGTAGTTCCGGTTTCCTGGTCACTGAAAGTCCATTAGGTCTGAGGGTTACTTATTAACTAACCTAAAGGATTTGAGACATAGGGAGATTTTTAAAAATATAAATGCCAAACAACAGCTTTCAAGACTGTGTCATGACAGTAAGCTGTCTTAGCAGAGAATCAAAGGATTTGGTCATCATGGAGGCTAAGCATCACCTTTCAACAAGGAAAATTTACAGGAGATGGGAGAATCCGAAGAAAATTTGTGCTGCTTTTGGCCAAGCTACCTTTGCTGGGGAAAAATTCATTCCATAAACTTATTTTAAAACATAATTACTACTTGGTTTTATCATGCATAATATTTTGCATCTAGCAGGCTGGTTAGCTCCCTTGGAGAGTGCAGTGCTGATAACACCAAGGTCAAGGGTTCAGATCCTTGTACTGGCCAGCCACACACACACAAAAAAAACAAATTGCATCTATTATTTTAATTTAATCTCACAACTTTATTAGTTGAATGTAATGATCTCCATTTAACAGATGAGGAAACTGAGACTCCAGGATCATACAGCTATTTTCCGACAAAACTAGGATTAGACCAGGCTCTGTTGCTATTACATCCCATCTCCTAAAAAATAACTAATACCATATTTTATACTCAATGTAGTATGTAGGATGACTCATTTATCTTTATACCAGTTTCATGCATTACGAGGAGGGGCCAGAGTTTTAACTCATTTTAGAAACAAAATCAAAATTTCCAATATGTACTTGGTTTACACTATAATAGTAAAATAAGTAATCTGACCAATCAACTCTGCCAAGCCTAAGACCAAAACGCATTCTACTCTCAAAACATGCAGAAGGACGCTGAGTTCCCCACTGGCCAATGCTGTCTAATTCCCTTAAATGATTCAGATGTAAAAGAGAAAATGGCATCTGTCTAATTAACACTGCCTGGTTAAATATAGCTGCCAAGGGACAGCTTCAGGACAGTGTTTACAGAACAGTCTTTCCAACCCTTTGGGCCTCAAGTTACAAATGATAGCAAGCCTTATCAGCTGGAAACAGAGCTGCCCCTAGAAGTGGTGACTGGCCAGGACAGGAAAAGGGAGATGAAAGGAGAGGGGAAAAGCTGTCACCGGTCTTCATTTCCCTCTCCTGGCATCTGGGAATTCAGAGAATGATCCCCAGGAACAAGATCCTAAAGGCTCCAGCAGCTCTTCCTGCAAACATAAGCCCTCAGTGGGCTCCTGATTCTTGCCCTCCAGCCTGGAAACATTCATTCAGCCACTGTCCTCCGAACTGCTGAGACTGCAAGGTGGCACATCTGCTCTGTGGCCCTCTTCCTGGCAGAAAGGCACAATGACCACATCCTTTCTCTTCCAGCTTCACCTTACAACATGGAAGCTGTCGCCAAGTTTGATTTCACTGCCTCAGGGGAGGATGAACTGAGCTTTCACACTGGAGATGTTTTGAAGGTAGGTGACATGGGGCCCCCAGGGAGTGATGGGGAGTTTAGGTTACTGCAGTCTGGCTGATGAGGTAATCTGGCAATCCGTGCCTTTGCTTCTTAAGAACTGCATGCAATTCCTTTTAAAAAGAGAACTTCACCTCATTCCAGAGGGTTCCTTCTGTGGACTGTGTGCCAGACACCAGGCTGAGTGATGGAAATGCAGAGTTGGCATAAGCCACCACCCTTGTCCTGAGATGCTCATGGTCTGGAGGGGAAAACACGTCCCTCCAAAGGGCTGTTATAGAAGCTCTTGGCTAAGTGCTCAGGGAGCACTCGTGAGGGCACCCGTGATTGCACCTGGAAAGATGGGGTGGTAGGAATGTGTGGCAACATGAGTGCCAGGCGTGCAACACAGGTGAGATGTGCTAGGCCATGCTGAATTAAGGGAGCATCACCAGGTTCACCATCACGGGTACTTAGAAGAGGGTGCAGGTGGAGGTGGCCTGGGAAGGCAACTGGAGGGGATGTCGCTCAACAAAGGCCATACACACCCAGGCACTGAAGGGCTTGTCCCCAGCCTGCACTTGAGTTGTAGTGGCCACTTGCTGAGCTGAAGTGGCCTTGGACTTCTCCCACATTGTATGTACCACACTTAATAGACTCCACATCTTAGCCCTTGTTTTTTTGCAAACAAGCACTAGCCCTTCAAGAGGCCATTCAGGAGTATGTGATGCCAATGTCCCCCTGCCTGACCTCAGAGCACACTCAGATAACCTGGTCCCTGGTCCCCAGAAGCCCAGATGGGCCTTCTTAGATGCCCAGCAGACTGAGTTCATTACCACCAAGAATTAAACTTCCTATATAAAAAACCTTGCCAGCATGCAAGAGGGTGACTTGGAAAGTGTCCATGGAGCACAAACCACATAGAATGGCTTCTTTTGGAATTTGGACACCCCCAGCTTGTAGCCTTCTAACTGCTCTCAACTTGCAAGACCTAGGAATGTGGTTGCAAAGAATATGCCTTCGATGTTGAAGCCTGTAAGCTTAAAACATTGGTTGGGCTGATGACCCCGGAAAAGGTGGCTTTCACTTTGGGGGGATCTTACCAAGGTCATAGAGGGGCTTGCTGTGTGGTGAGAAGTTCCTCCCTTCTCTATGGGCTCTTGTGACCATATGATTATCAACCACTCTAGCATATCCTTGGGCCAACTCTCACCCTCATCTTCCATTGCAAACAGAACCTACTCTCTCGCTGAAGTTTTCCTTATTCCCCAGAAAAGTAAAACAAACAAAATAACTTTCTTCAACTCTACTTCCCAATCTAGCTCCTAATTTTTTCTTCTTCTTTGCTGCCAACACCAAGAAGTCTCTACACTGGGCGTTCTCCACTCCCTCATTTTCCATTCATTCTATGACCCTTTGGAATCTGCCTTTTACCCCCTAACACTCTCTTAAAGTTCACCAGGGATCTCCTTAATGTGAAACGTAACAACCCTACCAGAACACTTGTAGAATGTGACGCTGCTGACTGCCCCTGTCCTGGAAGCTCTGGTCCCCCACGCTTTGGTGGGGCAACCCTGTCTCTGTTCTCCTCCTCCCTTCTGGAGCACTCCCATAGGTCTCGTTCCTGAGTGCTCCTTCCCCTCTCCCTATCCTGAAATAGAAGGTTCTACCCTTGGTTTTCTGATTTTTTTGTCTCACTCCCAGCCATCTCATTCACTTCTCTGGCTTTGACTCTCAACCTTTGTGCCAAAGACCCTCAAGTCTATGGCTCTTCCTCCATAGAAGGACACACACAGACCCCTTTGTGTACACAATGCTCCCAGGTCGCACAGCAACACACACATCGTCCTTTCTCAGGATCTCTGCTCTACTCCAAGTGCCTGTCTCCCACACATATGAGGATACTTCAAAAAGTTCATGGAAAAATGGACTTGAAAGATAATATGAATCTCTCCGTGAACTTTTTGAAGACCCCTTGTATTTGACCACCTCTGCCGTGAAGCCCTCACTGACCCTCCTCCCTGTGTACCGTCCCAGCAGAACTAATCGCTCCCTGTTTGGTTCCTCCACAGCATCTCACACACACTCCAATTTCGAGGCACTTATGATCGTCATTTATGGCGTGAAGCCCTCACTGACCCTCCTCCCTGTGTACCGTCCCAGCAGAACTAATCGCTCCCTGTTCGGTTCCTCCACAGCATCTCACACACACTCCAATTTCGAGGCACTTATGATTGTCATTTATGGGGAGGCTGAGCCTCCATGGTCTCATGCCCCCTAGACATGCATCTCCCATTGCTGCCCTTACCCCATGGGATCCAAATTGCCCATTTATGTGTTAGCTGCTTCACTTACCGAAGCTTTTTAAAGGTAGGAGCCACCATCTGCCTCAGTGTCTAGAAGAGCAGAAAGTTGACTCTCACTGGTATTTGATGAATGGATGATTGACTCCTCCACTGGGAGCTCCCCGAGGGCGGAACCAGGCCTGGTTCATCTTTGCATCTCACACAAGTCACGGCCCCAAATAGGTGCCCAGTACATATTACATGAATTGCTAAATTGTATTTCTACGTGCTCATTTAGAATTCCATCAGAAAGCCAAACCCCTCCCTCTTTTCACATGCTGTTCATTGCAGCTGTAGTGGAAAGGAGAAAAATGGAGCGGGCTTGTTGACTGAGCCTCCTGAATGTCTGTGTGACAGTGGTCAGCACCCACGCCTGCAGCTCCCCACTGCAACTACAGTGTCTGTCCCTCCCCTCCCCAGATGGTAACATATCCCGGGATCTTCACAATGATTTCAAAGCCAGCTCTCAACTGCTCCAGCCATTCACTTTGGGGATGCTCTGTCTCTTGTTTGGCCTTTTCTGCTAAGGACTAAAGAGATTTTCATCAGAAAGGAGCAACAACAAAAAATCTGACTAGCTCACCCACCACCCACCCTCTCCAGGTGTGCTGGCTGGGGAAAAGGCCCAAGCTTATTCACCTCTGTATTCCCAGCACCTAAGTGTAATCAGCAGGTGCTCACTAGATGCTGATCTGCACAAAATGGTCAACAAGATGGTGGACAGGGAACTCCTGCCACGTGGCTTGGTCCCACTTCTCCTGTGAGAGAAGCATTTGAAGTCAGGAATCAGATCTTTCAAGTTCATGCCACAAACCTCCGTACCTGCAGCTGCACAGACTTACGTTCAAATTTTCCACTTGAATTTGCTAGTAGCTCTGGAAAATGTCTCTCAGCCCATCTGTTTCTATCTACTTCTGAAATGCATCTAACTCAACCCACTTTCTTCCTACTAAAACGGCGATCTGAAGCATGAAGAGTTAATCCTACATAATTAACTTCAATACTTCTGATTTCTGCCATGCCTCTAAGAGCTGTAATTCCACCCAATTTAAAAATTCTTCCAGCTGTACTTTTGGTCTTCCCAGGTCCAGCTTATGCTCAGGCCATGGAACCCAGGAAATTATTCTCTTAGGGAACATTATAAGAATTAAGGGACAGTAAACGTTAAGCGTAAAACTTCGTGTGTTTAGGGTGTTCACGTGATGGATACAAGAGATGGGGGATGGAATAGATGGGGAGATGAGAGCAGGAAGTGGGAGGGGGCCCTGGGCCCACAGGGGCAGGAGGAAACCGCTCCCCCCAGCCCGCCCAATACTTTTCTTTGTAGAAAATGAGATTTTTTTTAAAACCTTGCCTTCTACACACCATAAAAAGTAAAATTACCTCTCTAGAAACACAATCTCTGGCAGATCAAGCACCAGGTGATGGAGAGAAATGGCTGGCCCTGTGGGATAAGCTTTCTGTTTCTAGAAGAGGTAGATGGGTATGAGCCGTGATGACTAAAATTACAGCTGGTTTCAGGTCAGGCATGAAGCACGAAGTGTGATTCTTACCGTGATAAGCCAATTTCCAAATGGCCTCTTTCACCTCTGCTCACCTTTGTGTTTGACATTTGCTACCCTGTGATGGGAGAAAGGAATTCCAGAGCCATAAATTCAGGAGCAGTGGCACCGAGTGGAATGTTCTCATGCTCTTTGTGTGGATACGAGGCACTGCTGCTGGGTTTCCTCGTTCTTCTTTGACCTAGATTTTCGGCTCCCCCCTCCACCCCGCTCGGCATCCACGTAACCACACGTCCTCAGTGATACTCACAGTCACATTTGATGTTAGAAACTATAAAGTTTTCTGTTCTCAGCAATTCTCAAACTCAAATATGGGACACACTTTTATTTCTTCAGAACAAATGATGAAATTCAAAACATACACGTATAATGCTTTAAAGACCTTATAAACCCTTCCATGTCCTTCAGAGCTGGAGAGCTCCCTCATAAGAGTACCACATTCGACAGAATTATATTTTTAAAAAGAGTACACGCCTTCGGGGTGACTTTTGGCTACCGGGGCTCATTTGATCCTCACATCAGCTCTGTGAGGTGCTAGCTGGTTATTATTATCCCCATTTTTCAGATGACTAATTGACTTGACCAAGGTCACGCAGCTAGTGACAGAGCCAGGCTAGAAACCAGGTCTCCCCGTTCCAGACTCATAGCACCCTCCTGCTTCTTCCACCTTGGGAATGACACTAGAAATAGGTCGTCGTTGCTTCTCAAGGACTGAGCTCTCTTCAATTCTCTTCCCATCCTTTTCTCTGGGAGAGAGAAACCAAGGGAGCCATGACTTCAATTCCACCCACTTTCAGAGGACCCTGAAATCCCAGACTCCAGCCTCGACCTCTCTCCTGAGTCCAGACACACATGTCACCGAGCTTTTCTTCTTAGCTGAAGAATTTTGCCATCTGAGGTCCACGAGTGCCTCCTCAGCCCTCCTCCTCGCCCTGGATTTTCTATTTCAGTGGAGGCAGCGCCACCTACTCAGTCTCCTAAGCCAGAAATCCACAGTCATCCCAGGATGCCCTTCTCCCTTAGCTCCTGGGAACAGTCACAAAATCCTGCCTGTTCGGCTTCTTGAATTCCTCTGAAGCGTGTCTTCGCCTCTTCTTCACCTGGGCCCCCACCATCTCTTGCCCGGGGGACCACACTCAGCTTCCTGCAGTTTCTCAGCTGACTTGACCCGTCCAATTCAGCTTCACGCTCTGATCCAGAGCTCTTTTTTCACTTCAACTCTTACTGTTATTTTCCTGCTTAAAATCCTTTAGCAGCTCTGCATAAGTTTCAAGATAAACATCCAGACTCTTCAGCGTGCGCCCCGAAGCCCTTGCTTCTAGCTTCCCTGTCTCCGCTCCCGGATTCGCACATGCTGAGGTGCTCAGCCGAGAACTGTGGTCGCTTTGCAGTCTGGCTCCGCCTGTGTGACTCTTCATTGCCTGGGCAGCTGGCCTCTCTCCCAGGTGGTCCCTTCCTAGCCATCTTCTGCTTTCCCCTTTGTCACAGTACTTCTATCAGTTAAGACATTTTACGCTACAAGGAACAGAAACTAAAGTGGCTTAAACAATAACAAAGACATTATTTCTCCAAGCCTAAAAGTAGCAGAGCTCCTGGGCGGTTAATTCAGGGGCTCAGAGACAGCATCGGGTTCTTTCTGTCTTTGACTCTGCCATCCTCACTTAGGACCATTGTTCAAGTCTACGTGACATTCTTGAGAAACGTTTTCAGTGGGGGTGGCAAATATTTGTCTTTTAATGGTGAATCTCATTTTCTGAAATAATCAGAAGCCACATAGAGCCAAGTCTGATGAGAAGTCTGAGTAATCAAGGTAGGTGATAACATTTGGGGTCACAGTCAAAGCAGGACCATAGAGTAACGACACAGAACTTTTGGTTTCATTTGTGATCTCGCTTTAAAAGCAAGCTGAGAAAAGGCATCCCAGGTATCTTGAGTTCTGTCCAAACTATGTGTGAACCACATACTGTGAACACAAAAGTTATTGTTTTCAAAGCTGGCCCTACTTGGATGCGTGATCTCGCTTTAAAAGCAAGCTGAGAAAAGGCATCCCAGGTATCTTGAGTTCTGTCCAAAATATGTGTGAATCACATACTGTGAACACAAAAGTTATTGTTTTCAAAGCTGGCCCTACTTGGATGCTTAAGTTTTAAAACGCATGTTTCAAAAATAAAAACAAATTAAATTTTTAAAGTTTCCTGGTTACCTGAAAAAGAAGGGAAAGCTACGGACTCACCATTCTGGCTTCCCACCATCTGTCCAGACGAGGAACTTCAGGTGCTAAGATCGCAGACAAATTTCCAAAATAGGAGAAAGGGATTCAGGGAAGTCCCTGCGTACTGGGTCTGGGAGGCCAAGCCACAGTGGGGTGGCAGGAGTGAGTGGCACAAGTGGACAGAAATAACCTGTGGTCAAGAGAGGCCAAACTCCAAAGATAGACCCGCTGCCCCCCACCGGACCTGGGGCAAATCCTTGAGCAGCTGTTCAGTTCCTCCCGCTTATTTTCTTCTGAGTCCAAAAGGATGTTCTTTGCCCTGCAGCCCCTTTCTCCTGCTTTCTGGTGTCCCCCCTGCAGTGTCATCGTCCTTCCTTCTCTTCCATGTAGATCTTAAGTAACCAAGAGGAGTGGTTCAAGGCGGAGCTGGGGAGCCAAGAAGGATATGTGCCCAAGAATTTCATAGACATCCAGTTTCCTGAGTAAGTATTTCCAGCCCGCTCACATACGCACCCCTTACTTTTTCCATAGTTACTAAAATTATCCAGGCACAACCGAGATACTGTCAAAAATGGTTGCCTCTGGAGATCTCCCTCCGGAGCCTCCAGAACCACGCAGTTGAAGGCCTTGGGCAGGAGGATTTGCTTTCATTTCATTCCCTTCTGAATTTTACACCATGTGCATGTATTGCCTATTTTTGAGTTTTTATAAAATGAATTTATAAACTAAAATCATCTAGAATGATTGCCATCACATGATTTCCAAGAGTTCCAAATGGGGGCTGGCTGGTGTCTCAGTGGTTAGAGCATGGTGTTACAACACCAAAGTCAAGAGTTCGGATCCCCATACCGGCCGGCTGTCAAAACAAAACAGGGTACAAAATGTACTAACCCTAAAGGAAATAAATGCTAATATTACGAATAAGAGCTCCTGTTTATCAAAAAACACCATTAAAAAAAAGTGAAAGTCAAGAGTTCCAAACGGGACACTGTGGGCCACCCCGCTTCAAGAGCTGCTGCTTCAGGCACTTCTGCATTACCTCCAGCCCTAACCTCCACCGCATGCAGGCACTTGGCCCTTAATAGGGTGGGGGTGCGGACACCTCCTGCCTTCCTTAAAGCGGGCTCACCCAGCAAGAGAAGTCAGCGGAGGGAAAAGGGGGATCCCCTTCCCAAAGAGGAAATGAAAAATTAAGATTGGGTCCCTTTGTCTCAAGAGTTGACCACGAGGGTGAGATAGAAATCTCATCTTGTCTCAGAGCCAGGGTCTAGCCCAAAGAGCAAACGTTTGTTAGAAAACTAAAGTGGTACTGGCGACTCCAGTGAGGTGCAGCGGTGGCACTCCTGGCAAACCAGTACTGACCACTGAACCACAGCATGACCACTGACCTGGATCCAGCCCGTGATGCTGCCTGGTAACCTGCTGGGTGACTGCTTCACACCTGCCCTGCTCCTCACACCTCCAGCCCCTCCCCGCCTCACTCTCAGCCCATGGCCTTGCTTCCAAATTCCCTGGGACAGCTAAAGCCTCCAGAAGAGAAGCTCCCTGCCTCTCTCTCCCACCCCCCCCCTCCACCCACCACCTTCTGCAACTGGCTCAGACACTCACTGCCTTTCCTGCAGCTGTTTGGAAGGAACTGTCAGGCTTCTAGCAGAAATTTTCCCCCTTCTCTCCTGCATCAACCTTTTCCTCTCTGCTGGATCATTCCCATCAGCAAACAAACACGCTGCAATTTCTCCTATGTTACAACAAAACAAACAACAAAACAGAACAACTCTTGATCCCAAATCCCCTTCCAGCTGCCACTCCATTTCTTCTGAAGAATTGCTTGTCTTCGCTGTTTTCTGCTCCTCACCTCCTACTCTCTCTGGAGCCCCCAGGACTCCTTTGAAACCTTTCCCGTCAAGGTCACAGTGAACTTCAAGACCCAGCGGTGATTCCAGCCATCACCTTAGCATGACTGGGGGGGGTGGTGTCTCTTCCTCCCATGGAAACACTTTCTTCATTTGGCTTCTGGGACACACTTCCTCCCGGGTGTCCTCCCACCTCTCTGGCTGCTCCTTCCTCATCCCCTCAATCTCCTTTAGCTTTAGAATATCCCCTTCTCAGTGAGTCTTTCTCATCGCCATATTTTAAATTCCTCTCCCACCCCCCACTCCCCGTCCCTTCTGTTTGTTTTCATTTCCTCCTCAGCACGTATCATCACCTGGAATACTATATATTTTAGTTATTTTGTTGTTTATTGTATGTGTGTCTCCCGACCCCCAACTAGAATGTAAGTTCCCTGAGGGCAGGGGTGCCCGTCTGTTCTGCTCACCAAAATATATCCCCAGCGCCCACAAGGGGGCCCAGCACAATAGTGGATGTTCAATAAATAAATTAATTGAACTAATTAATTATTAATGAATTAACAGGTCAATAAGTGAGATGTTGAATGAATGAACTTTGGAATGATATGTAATACTGAAACCCTGGCCACTCGTGTGTAATATGTAGTGTGTGGAAATTTTTGCAAATCTTGAAAGAAGCCCCGTATCAAATTCCAGTTGAAGAACAAACGTGTGTTTTCAAAATCCCCTAAATGCCTGTTGCCTCTTCTGAAATATCTCCTTTGAGATGTGGCTGCAGTGGAACACACCCCATTTCTTTTCCCATCCCCGTCACATTTCCCACATGTGGCAGTGACGTGGTGGTCACTTTTTCAGTCCTGCAGGGTTGTATGGCACATACTCTGGCAGGATCTCCAGACCACCAGAAAGCCCTGTTCCCAGCCCCTCAGAGCACAACCAACCTTCCCCGGCGGTCCCAGGTCTGCGAAAAAGTATACCCTACTGCTGCCCCCATCTCCAGTCCAGGTTCCCAATTTCTAGAAAGCACAGGGAATTTCTCACAAAGGAATTCAATGCCCCCAAGTCCTATTAGACATTTGTCTTAAAGAGACATGCATACTAGCCTTCTGGTGGCAGCAATTAGAGCAGCCACTTTAGAGCAATGTGACACTTTGGCCGCAGAGTGATTGCAAAGACTCATTTTGCTTTTCTGTGGTTGAGAGAGGTTTCTGGCCTCCCGCCCTGAGGCTGTAGCCACTATTCACCTTGCCCTGTGTAAGTGTTTGACTGTCTTCATACAGGCCATGCTGTGTGCACCAACACTTCCAGGGGCTGCCACCCTGATTGCTCTCCTGGAAGGGCAGTTTCTCCTCTGTTTCTTCTTTCCCACATTAAGGATTATTTTCCAGCCTGGATTTTGTGGGGAGGGCCCTGGAGCCAGCTGGGCAGACACTGCCCTCTGGTTGCTGCCAGCCTCACACATTTCCATGCGTGTGTGTGCAGGGCTCCCTGGAGGCCTTGCAGCCTCTGCCAGGCACACTGAGCAAAGCCCCCTCCTGCTCCATGCCTGCCCAGATAGCACAACCGCCTGGCCTGTAACTCTCCTTTAATGCCCCAAGGGGAGTCTCCAGGCCACTGAGGTCTCAGCCTGGGAATGAGCCCCCAAGGCCCTGTCCAGTGGGTTCTGGCCTGGTTGCTCCAGTGCCTCAAATGTCCCTTCCCAGTCCAGTGCATCCTCTATCTCTGCAGTTCTTTTCTATCCCTCCCACAGGTGCTGAGGGTAGCTGCTCCCTGAGGTGTGTCACTCCCACATGGCCCCACTTTGGTGCAGTGGCACATTTCCATGATGCAAGTTTTCCAAGCTGGACAGAGACTTCTTCTGTGGGGAAGGAAGAAAGAGGGTGAATCAAGGGGAACAGCCACTTGCCTTCCCTGACAACCACCTAGCGCCTTTGTTGGGTTTTAAGCCACATCCATCCCCTCTTTGGTCTCTCTTTTTTCTCTACTGAACAGAGTCCCCAGCCTCTCCTCCTTTGGGCCACCTCTTCCCCACTCTCCCTCCTGTCACTCACGCATCTCACCAAGACCCTCTCGTTTTATCCTGCCTGATAGATGGTTTCATGAAGGCCTCTCACGACACCAGGCAGAGAACTTACTCATGGGCAAGGAGGTCGGTTTCTTCATTATCCGGGCCAGCCAGAGCTCCCCAGGAGACTTCTCCATCTCCGTCAGGTACTGCCCATTCCTGACACCACCCTGACCCTTCTCAGCCTCTAACTACTCAGATCGCTGAAGCCATCAGATGACCTCTCGAGCATGACCCAGTGATCAGAAGCATGGTGGCCAAGGGGACCAAATATGGTGGCATCTTATCAACTGTGTTGCTATCCATTTCCTTCCCTGAACATGCACACATAACTCTTTAGCACGTTGGTTTGTGTTCAAAATTATGTGTTATGGGGCCGGCCCGGTGGCGCACTGCTACAGTGCGCCGCTTGGGAAGCGCAGTGGCACTCCCGCCGAGGGTTCGGATCCCACATACAGACTGGCCGCTCACTGGCTGAGCGAGTTGCGGGAGCAACACCAAGGGTTGCGATCCCGTTGCCGGTCCCGGTCCGGTACGGGCGCGACACTGAGGGTTGCGATCCGTTGCTGGTCACGAAAAAAGACAAAAAGGAAAAAAAAAAAATTATGTGTTATGTTCATCTGCCACCCACTCTAACCCAGGTGCTTCCAGAAGGGCAGGACTTTTATCAGCTTCATCTTTGTGCCTTTAACAGTGCTTCACACATAGTAGACTCTCGATGAGTATTTATGGAAGGAAGGAAGGAGGGGAGGAAAGGAGATGTCCACATCCCTGTGGAGGTTCAAATCTTAACCTTTTTGTTTACTATTGATGCATGTCTGAAGAAGAGCCAGAGAAAAATAGAAATCCGAAGTCACTGCTGTAGGGTACACAGGGGCAGAAAAGGTGTCACCTCTCCCTCACCCATCATAAGGGTCATGGCTGACACTCCTACAACAAAAGACAGTCTAACAAGAGAAAAGCATAACACATTAATTTAATCAAAGCTTTACATGGAATGGAAGCCTTCAGAAATGAAGACACAAAGATGCAGGAAAAACTCTCTATTTTTATGCTTAGCTTCCTCTAAGAACAGACTGTTCAAATTTTTCTTGGCCTCCCTGTATGGCATTTCTTCCTCCCATGTATGGGTCGGGAGTATGGTCCCCCACTGAAATAAGGTATGGTCCCCACTGAAATAAGGTATGGCCCCCACTGGAATAACGTATGGTCCCCCACTGGAATAACGTATGGTCCCCCACTGGAATAACGTATGGTCCCCCACTGGAATAACGTATGGTCCCCCACTGGAATAACGTATGGTCCCCCACTGGAATAACGTATGGTCCCCCACTGGAATAACGTATGGTCCCCCACTGGAATAACGTATGGTCCCCCACTGGAATAACGTATGGTCCCCCACTGGAATAAGGTATGGTCCCCCACTGGAATAAGGTATGGTCCCCCACTGGAATAAGGGTCTTATGACCCACTATCAGGCAATGTAGGTCAAAGAGTTTGGTTTGGGCCAACTCCTACACAGAAAGGCGGGGAAAGGTTAGAGTCATATTTCTAGGTTTTGTGGCTTGCTTTGGGGGAAGAGCGGTTCTAGTTTCTATGACCTGTCTTGAGGAAGAGGAATTCCGGTTTCTATGACTCGCTTTGGGGGAGAAAAAGGGGCAAGAGACAGCAGGGCAGGAGAAGGTCAGAGAGAGACGTTGCTTCTGAGGGGGCTTCGGAGGCTTCCAATCTCCTTTAGTTCAAAGTTCTCAGCATGCCAAAGCACCATACTTTGGGGTATCATTTTCCGAGCCCCAGCAGATACGTATATTGTTGTAGGTGGATGAAAGGAAAGAAAGGCTACCTCAACACACTACAATGCAGAACAACAGAGCAGTGCCAGGTAGGGTCAAGCGTGGGGGGACTGTAACAGTGAAATGTTACTTACACGCAGCACCCGGAAGGAAGTGACTCAGTCCAGGCAGAGACATTACACAGCCCCAAGCTCCGAAGCCCCAAGTCTGAACACACTGTGTGTGGTCAACGTGTCGGGGATTGCAAGTCATGTATCAGACTTGGTGACCACATGTGAAAGTACAAGAAATAATGCTGATAAAAGATTAAGAAAAGCATGATAACCTGTACAGTAAACCCTGACTGTCAAGTTAATTCACAGAATATGCTGGTCTGGGTTATTCAATATATTTTGAAAAGCACACAGCTTTATTTCTTTAAGTACAGAAAGAACGGATATTTTAAAGAGGAAGGACCTAAAATAATGGGTCAACCATTTTTATGCCTCTAGGGTGCTTGAAAATACCTTAATTAGTTCTGTAGCATTGCCCCTACAATCTTGCTTAAACACTTAATTTTCCTTAACTAAAACTGTCTTTTTCACAGCTTGGGCAATGGTAAATTTTAGCTCAGGTTATTATTAGTGTTTCACAAATTCTAAACTTGTTAGGTCTTAATTAATGAAATTTTGCTTTATTAATATGTCTTACAGGGGCTGGTTGGTTAGCTCAGTTGGTTAGAGCACAGCCTCCTAACACCAAGGTCAAGGATTTGGATCCCCATACCAGTCAGCTGCCAAAAATAAATGGTGGGTGGGGCCTCTATCAATATGTCTTACAAGTCAACCTATTTCTTAAGGACCTTGATCATAAACTAGACCAGGTAATTTGTTAGATTGAAGGGCATCTCTTGGTGCCTTTGGTTTGCTTAAAAATGACTCTGACTTTTTCAGCTAGGAATTATGGTTTATATTTCCTTTATTAAAGTGAATTCTACAAAGTAGTCAACCTTGACTTCTGCCAAAGTCTTCCCCTGATATTGAGGCAATGTAGCTTCTTGTTATGGTTAGTATTACCATAATCCCTGTCATATCTTCTGCAGGAATTTAGTGTAATATATTCCAAAGCAACGCCATTTTTATTTAGTTTTACATCTGCTTTCTGTCAAAGGGACAGGTAATTAGGAGTTAATTGTAGTTCTATCATTTAGCATTTGTTAAGAGTCTGAAACACTAGATTTGGGAATCTGGAGCCCTTAGTTACATCTTTTTCACTGCCCCAGTCAGGACTTGAGAAATGACAGGCCATTCTTTCTCCATAGACCCAGGTGTTCAACTGCAGCCCTGACAAACATCTTTGCAGCTTATGAGAGTGTAAGGGTTAATGTTTCGCACTCTGAGTTCTTTGACTACAAGGTGGTGGATTAAAAATTATAATATCACAAGAATATTTCCTCTTCCTCACCCAGATGTGAGTGGGGATGACTATGAGGGAGCTGTGTAGTCTTAAAGTGAAGGAAGCATTTGCTAGTGGCCAAAAGCAAGGGGAAGACCATGTGATGATTGCCAGGTGTCAGTCACCACCCCAAAGCAGCCAAGCAAGGGGTTATTGTACAACCTTCGCCTTCACCCCACTATGAACAGAGCCCAGCACATAAGATGAGATTGAGGGTCAGAATTCTTGTCCGCTTCTGAACGCAGACCCCTAAATCCTTTCCTAAGATTCCTCCACTTACCTTCCCAGGTATCTTTACTCTCCAAGACCCTTTCTTCTTGACCTTTCTTCTGGATCAGGCAATTGGCATCATTAGGGCCAGTTTATTTTTAGATGTAAGTGTATGTCTGTTTGAAAAATAAACTTTACATCCAAAAGAGAATGACCTGGCAATGAAGGAAGAGTGTAGCTAATGGTAAAGGCCTGCCTACCCAGACGGGTTAAATCCAGTTTCTCCAACCCTGATACAAACGTGCCTCATCACTTGTAAGTTCAGACTGGTATTAAAAGGTGGTGATCTAAAAGCATGTTTACGTGGTGTGACAGGCCATGCTCACTAGTCTGGAATCAGAGACTCAGTCATAGTGCCACTCACTCCAAGTGACATTGACTGAGGCCCTCAATTGTAAAATGGAGAAATAAGGCTGAACAGTGTTCTAGGTCCTTTCCAATTAAAACTCTTCAATTCCATATAATACCTTTTCCCCCTAAAAGGTCAAAATACTTTGTGACCTCACTTATGCAAAACATAAACCAAGATAAAGAGATCCTCATTATGTAGAGAATAAATGTGACAAATTTCTCAGGGAAGAGAGTAGCTTCTCCCCTACCAGTGCTAGCTTATGGGTTTAAAGGAGGTGGTTCAAAGTATATCTGATAACAGGTTGAAATACTCCTCCACCACAGAGACCTCAGCATAGTGCAAGACTAGGTGTTTGCATGTTTCAAATAAACATTGTGAAAGGTCCATGATCTCTTAGTCTTTAAGGCACTTGGAACATTTTTTTCTTAAGAAACGTGGCTTCAGTGTCCTATACAGATTCCAGCTCATCTGATTACCTTCTGCTATTGTAAAAATCCCCTCTAGTGTAGCCTGTGTCCTAAGTGGTCCCATCCACAAACGTGCTAAATCTTGACTGGGCCAGCCCACCTGCCCAGTGATGGGAGAATCATCCATAACTACATTTCCTGCCCAAATAGAACTCTGCCATCCCTGGATGCAAGCAGCCTGGAGGCGGGCACATGGTCACCATGTAACTTGTGATTTGGGTTTGCCTTGATCTCCAGGCACGAGGATGACGTTCAGCACTTCAAGGTCATGCGAGACAACAAGGGTAATTACTTCCTGTGGACTGAGAAATTTCCATCCCTGAATAAGCTGGTAGACTACTACAGGACGACTTCCATCTCCAAACAGAAGCAGATCTTCCTGAGAGATAGTTCTCGAGAAGATCAGGTACACTCCGGACCCCAATCAACCCCAGTCTAGAGATTTTAGGCAGCCTGAAGTCCCGTGTGAGCCACCAAGAAAATACATTTGATGGACAGATCCTCTGAGGATTCTGAAAGGCAGAATAGCTCCAAAGTCAGATCTCAGTTTAAGCCCTAGCATAACAATTCCTAGCTACGTGACTTTGGAAAGTTCTCTGAGCCTCTGTGTCCTCATCTATAAAATGGGGATAATAGTGAGATGTACCTCACAGGGTGGTTGTGAAGGTTAGAGAAGATAATGCATCCCCATCCCTCACATCATTCCTAATCACGCCACACTCAATAGGTATTAGCTTATTGTGGATGCTAGTATTTTGTTATTCATGAAACTTGCTACATCACCATTTTCAGCCTAGCTCAGGAATTGCCCAAGGATGAAGGAGTCGAGGGCTACAGACAGGGATGTTAGCAACGTAGAGTCCAGGACTAAAGAACCAGGTGGAGGTTTGTGCTGCGACTGGGGTGGCGATAGGGCTGGGGGACGCTGGAGGAAAAAACTGGACCTGAAATTCTTGCTCTTGGAACTGCTTGGAATACAGAGTATCATTTTAACAGAAAATGCATCAGAGAGACCTGGCGTTGAATCCTGATTTAATCGCCAGCTAACTGTGTTACCTACCTAGCCAAGAAACCTTTCCTAGTAAGTTTTTTCCTTTGTACAATGGAAAGAATAATAATACCTCCCTCACAGGGTCATTGTGAGGATTAAATTAGATAATATGATTATAGCACTGTCACAGTCTGGTCCATGGTAAGCACGAAAGAAATGTGAACTCAGCACCCTTAAGTAAATACATGCACACACACGCACACACGTGCACAATTTATAAACTATTTTTCAAAAGAATAACATGTTCATTAAGAGACAGGTATTATAGGAAGAAACATTGACTAGAATAGTTGAAATCCTAGGGGAAGGTTATTAAATGGCACTGAGACTGTTAAAGCAACATGTGCTTTGGAGAAGTAAAGAAAACCCTCCCTTTCAAGTTGTCGGTTGTTTTTAAGCCTGAGAAGTTATTATGAAAGGAAAAAAGGGTGTTCCCACCAACTGCACACAGAAGTTCAGAAAGGAAAACAAAGGTTAACTAAGGCCTTGTGAGTTATTTTAACCACGAAACGGACCTCACTAGGATGTGCATTCAGAAATGAGAGAGGCAAAATAAAATTGCATTAAACCGTATTATGAGTTGATATTTCTAAAGCACCTATGTGATTGTTTGTTAAATAAAAACAACAGTAAAGTATTTCTGATTCACAAGGCTGTTACAGCATTAGGTAGAAAGGCTTTGCTCCTTCCTGGCATGCCCAGCGGCAGGTTTCCATGACACTGCAGGAACGCTGCCATTTGGGTCTCTATCACCAGGCTATTAATGACAGTTCAAAATCATGCAAAGTCAATAGCAGAGCTTATCTGGAGGGTAAGATGTCCAGCAGCATGGCAACATGTGACAAGGAGGGGTAGCATTGTGTCAGCAAAATGGAATGTTTAAGCTTGATTGCACAGAGAAAAACAAGCCCACTGAGAATGGACTAAATGGGTACTGTGTAGAAAGTGTTCGTCTGTGAGCCAGAGACCTAAACTCCTAAAACTGGGAGAGTCTGAGAATGCAGAGGCCACTTTTGAAAATGGAAGGTCTGAACCATCGATTCTCCCAGCTATTTCTCAAAGCTGAGGGGAGCAAAGTCTAGGAAGAGCTGCCAGAGGGTGGGGTAGGGCCAGAGATCTGGGAGGCCAGGTCTGCATTGTCTGTTCTCTCTCCTAGGGTCACCAGGGCAACAGCCTGGACCGCAAGTCCCAGGGAGGCCCACACCTCAGTACTGCTGTGGCAGAAGAACTCCGGCCTTCCATGAACCGCAAGCTGTCGGACCAGCCAGCACCCGTCCCCTCGCAGTACCATCAGCACCAGCAGCCACCGCCGCAGTATCCCCCAGTACAGCAGCCGCCACAGCAGCGGTACCTGCAGCATCACCATTTCCACCAGGTAGCTCAAGAGAGTAACGTGGGGCACAGTGAGGTGGGAAGAAGGACCTGCTGGCCCCCCAGGCCTGGCCTAGCCTCATCAGGTCTCACAGAGCTCATGAAGAAGATCCTGGGCGCCCCAAATGGCAGAAATATGGAAACTGCTCTTGGCAAAGAAGTCTCTGTGAATTAAATGGCTCCCTGCCTGAGTACACACACACACACACACACACACACACACACACCTTACCCTGAGGACTCAGGACAACTGCTTCACTTTCCTATCAGCACAATTCCAAATCTATTCGTGCCCCTTAACCCATCTGGCTGTAGAGATCCAGTAGAAGAAAGGATTAACACCGCAATGGAGCCTTGCTTATTTATTTATATAACCCCTGCCTTGTTCCAGATGGGATTTCAGGCAGCTTACTGAGATGGACAATACAGCCTGATAACATCGTTCCCAAATTCCTTAGCAGGGCACACAAAATCCTTTGTGAGCTGCCCGTATCCATGTCTCCAGCCTCATCTCCTGCCACCTGCCCCAACTCCCCATGCAAACATACATCCCAGCAAAGCTGCACTGCCTTTAGTCACCTGAATGGTGGCCCATTGTGTTTTCTCTCACTCCTTTGTGGCTTTTTATATGCCTTTCCCTTTGCCTGAAGTGCCCTTCCCTGGCCAGTCCTACTCTTCTCTCAAGGAGGAGTTCCAGCATCACCTCCTCTATGAAGCCTTCCCTGATTTACCCAGGCAGACCTGGACATTCTTCAGTCTGCTCACTTATCTCTTAAATGTTAATGCTTCTCCCTTTAAGTGGAAGCTCCAGGAAGTGAGGGACCTTCTCTTTCCAGCTGTATATCCCTAGTGTCTGGCATAGTACTAGAGACATGGTCAGTGCCTGATAAATATTTGTTGATCAAATAAGTGAAACCCGCCATCATCTTTGCCTTCAGAATTTAAGGTCCCTTCGTCCTCCTTCATCCTCCTTCCCCTTCTCTCCATCATCCAGGGTTTATTGTCATCAGCAGCAGGTACTCCTGGAATGCTGGCTGTGTCAATGGCACCTAAGCAAGGCACTGGGGGAGCTTGTGATAGATGCTTCCGGCAGTGGGTAACAGGTCCTCTGCTGCATCTATTTCTAGGAACGCCGCGGAGGCAGCCTTGATATAAATGATGGACACTGTGGCAGGGGCACAGGCAGCGAGATGAATGCCACCCTCATGCATCGGAGACACACAGACCAAGTGCAGCTCCAAGTGGCAGGGGTATGTGCTGTGTCCTTTCCCTCTCTGGGCTCCCTGGGAAAAGGCTGTGGGGACAGAGCTCAAGGGAGGAGTCAAAAGAGGCAGAGAGCTCAAACTCGAGAGGCTGGGAACCCATGAGTGACATATGGGGGGAGGCCTGGGGCCCACTGACCCAGCTCAGCACCACCCAGCCTGCTGCTGTCAGGTGGGCTATCAGCCTTGCCCGTTCTCCTAGTACCCGACTCTAGTTCTAGGGGTGGGAGTTGGGCTGCCATCAGCATTGCAATCCATCTCCACTCGGGACTTGATTGCACTGCCACCGAGGGCTGTTATGTGGGCATGTTGCCATTCTGTTGGTCACTTGAAGAAAATACAAATACCACCTAGAGATGTGGAGAAAGTAGTTCTCAAGGATTATCATGGGGCCTTGGAGAATAACATCTCTTTTGGTAAAAGTCCTGAGTCTCAAGAATGACGCTGGTGAGTTCTGGGGGCTTTGTGCTCAGGGCTGTGCATTCGGGTCTGCTTTAAGCGGGGTCAGCCCTCAGGGTGGGCTGCTCTCGGAGGACTTGGACGTGGTATGAGGAGCCAGCAGAGCCTCTCTGTGCTTCCCCCACAGCGAGTGCGGTGGGCCCGGGCGCTGTACGACTTCGAGGCGGTCGAGGAAGATGAGCTGGGGTTCCGCAGCGGAGAGGTAGTCGAGGTCTTGGACAGCTCCAACCCGTCCTGGTGGACCGGCCGCCTGCACAACAAACTGGGCCTCTTCCCTGCCAACTACGTCGCACCCATGATCCGATGAACCCTTCTTTGGGGACCAACAGCTTTTTGTCTGAAGCTGCCTGCAAGAGAGGAGCAAGGAAAAAAGCTGGGCTGCATGACTACATATACATGCCTATGTATACACACAACATTTTATAATAGTAATTTATTGGCAATTGGGTTGGTTAATTAGTTGACATGAAAAGGAACTCAGGTGGTGAATGATACTCAGACTCATTTTTCTACTCTCCTCAGGGGTGTGTGGAAGGCATTGGGGGTGTTGGAAAGGGGGGCCGGGAAATGAAACAGAGCTTCTTCCTGTCCTTGGGTTCTCACCGCTTGCTCCTTGTCTTGGGAATTTTCATGGAGAGTAGCCAAGCAGAGACCACACCCGGTGTTGGACGCAGAACAACAGGGTGGAGTTGAACTTGGTGGGGCAGGTTCTGGCTCATCTGCAAGCCCCACTCACCTGCAGGGCTTGCAGAACAGCTTGCCTCCGCTTCTCCAAGGGGTGGGCACTGCTTTGAGAGTTAAGGTGCAGCCAAGCCAGTGTGAGCTGGGAGCGGCAGGGGTGTGGACACAGGACAGGAGCAGGCGGGCTGGAGAGACCCTGCCTGTGCAAGGCTGGCCTCCTACTCCATGCCCAGCCGAGACTTGCATGTCCCTCAAATGAATATTCCTTGCATAATCTTCTTCCCTGTGGCTGACAGGAGGGAGTGTTTCTCCAACATGGAGAAACAGAGACACTGTGAGGAGCCAGGCACTGGGAAATAGAGGGATTTTACATAGATCCCCTAGAAGTTTACTTGGATGTAACCTCCATTTCCCCAGCTATGAAGAAACCAGTATCCTAGACACTGTAAAGTGCATGGAGAACCCCTGGCTGAGAATGCTGAAATTTAGAGTCATTGTTTTATGCTTACAAAGGTAGCTCTTCAGGGCTCTGTTTGTTTTCCCTCTTGATTTTCTGTTTTGGAGATGCCTTGCCCAGTGGAACAGAAAGAAGCCCCCTTTACAGGAACATTGACTATTGACTAATCGATTGAACATGACTCTAGTCAGAGCTGGCTCTGAAATGAGCTTCCTGTTCCATCTGACTGCTGGATCACTGCTACCTTCCCCCCAAGAGTTGCACCTGGGGAGAGTAACCCCACAGCCACCGTCCCTCCCCATCATCTCAAATAGATTTGTGTGTCCTTGTGCTCAGCCTGGGGGTGTGGAGCACAGATCAGTCGACCTGGGGGAGAAGGGACAATGGAGCAGAAGTTTGGTGCCTTAGTGGAGCCTGTGAGCAAACATGTCTGCACAGAGGGCACTTATAGGGGTGTGTGTGCGTCTGTGCATGTGTGTGCATGCGTGTGTTACCAGGGCATGTGTGCACCTGTGTGCAGATGTGTGTGGGTGTGTGTGCATCCGTGCATATGCAGATGTGTGTGATTGTGTGTATGCATGTGTGTGCACTGAGATAGGAAAGAAATGGTTGGGGCGAAAGTGCCAGTGAGGGAGCGTGGGGGGGTGGGGGTCTTGTTCCTTTGTTCCCCTTGCCCAGCCCTTCCTGCTCTAAGGAGGGATGGGGGAGCAGCCCTGACTGAAGGTGACACAAGAGGAAGAAAGAGTTTCTGACTCAGAAGTAACTGCCAGTGTAACTTGTAAGCTGTGTCCCTTGTGACTCTGATTCTATGACTCTCTGATCTCCAGGTTCCCTTTAGAGAAGAAGGGGAGGGGAGGAGGGACCCTGTGGTGGGTATTGGAAGGAAAACCAAACAGCCTGCAAGAGGCAGGGGAGCAGAGCGCGAGTGAGGCGCCTCTGCAGCCTTCGGAAGTGGGAGCGCGGAGAGGGGAAGGTGGCAGAGACACCTCAGAGGGTCGAGGAGCAGCGTGACAGGCACACAGGGAGGAAAGGGTGCAAGAGGTTGCCTGGGACCACTGGACGGGAGCTGGGGAGAGAGTCGGGGCAGAGCAGGAGGGCAGGGACGAGGCAGGTGGGAAAGGGAAGAGTCAGCAGAGACACAGTGCTGCGGAAGGCAGGGAGCAAAGAACCCTCAAGAATAAAAAGCACGAGGAGAAAGGGCACCGCTACGGGAGAACTCATAAGCTACTTCGGTGCTAGGTAATGTGAGACAGAGGTAAACAGAAGCCACAAGTAATGTTTTTTTTTTTTCCTTTTTGTCTTTTTTTGTGCCCGGCAACGGATCGCAACCCTCGGTGTTGCTCCCGCACCTCACTCAGCCAGTGAGCGGCCGGTCTGTATGTGGGATCCGAACCCTCGGCGGGAGCGCCACCGCGCTTCCCAAGCGGCGCACTGTAGCAGTGCGCCACCGGGCCGGCCCAGTAATGTTTGTTTTTACAGTATTTACAAACCATAGGCTTTAAGCAGCCCACAAACGTCATCCATTTGTCTGATAATGTGGGAAGACCAGCCCTAGTGAAGACAGAGGTAAATGGTTGGTTCTGGTCTAGACTTTGTGCCTCAAAACACTTCTCAAGAAAGAGGAAATAAAACGTGTCCCTGTTTGCTGGGCTGGGTCTGGTATCTGTGTCACACACACCTCAGGTGGGGGAGCGGGAATGAGACGGGGGTGGCAGGGGTCATTGGCCTGGAGGGGCTGGCCACATGGGCGATGTGAACAGAACTTTGAGAACCCCTGGGACTAGGTGTTTTGTTCTACCAAAAGCCATTGTGGGAGTACGTAGGTATTTTTTACTGAGTACTAAAGTTGTGTTGCCCTGCTCATCAGCATGGCTCAATTCAGAAGGAAGCAAGAAAGTTACCCAGGCCACCCATGGAGAACAAGGGCTTTTAGGGACCAAGTTAAGAAGCCAGGACTAAACTTTCCTTACCCCAGTTTCTATCTGACAGCATTTCAGTGCCAGGGGAGTGTTCACCCAGCATGTCTCACCAGCCACACAACCAGCAACCAACACATTGTCTCTGAGATGGGCTGTAATGCCCTCCATGACTAGCAAGGAGGGAACTTCCAGAGAAAAGCCAGTTCCTGTTGGACCAGTTGGGTTTTCCTAATAGCTTGCTGAGGCTCACTGCATTTCAAATATCTGGCACCTGCCACTGCCCACCCACTTTTAGATGGGCTTAGGGTGATCTAAGGTGGTGCTTCTCAAAATTTAAAGTGCCTGGGCCAGCCCGGTGACGCACTGCTACAGTGCGCCGCTTGGGAACGTGGTGGCGCTCCCACCGAGGGTTCGGATCCCACATACAGACTGGTTCCCGCTCACTGGCTGAGCGAGGTGTGGGAGCAACACCGAGGGTTGCAATCCCGCTGCCAGTCCCGGTCTGGTACAGGAGCAACACTGAGGGTTGCGATCCGTTGCCTGACACGAAAAAAGACAAAAAAAAAAAAAATTTAAAGTGCCTACAAATTGCCTGGGGATCCTGTTAAAATGCAGATTCCAACTCAGTCCTGCATTTCTGATAAGATCCCAGGTGCTGTTGATGGATCCATGCTGTGAGTAGCAAGGGCAAAGAACTTGGCAGTGAGC